>NC_035445.2:7138449-7441508 GCF_002127325.2 Helianthus annuus
GTGTTAGTTACCTATTGAGTTGTATTGTGATAGTAAAGCTGCTATGTCTATTGCAGCTAACCCTGTGTTTCATGAAAGAGTGAAACACTTTGAGTTGGATTTACATTTTTTGAGAGAAAAGGTAGTTGATGGTATCATAAGTCCAACAAAGGTTGACTCGGAAAGTCAACTTGCTGATGTTTTCACTAAAGGACTTGGTGTTATTTAGCATGAAACCTTTTGTGAAAAGTTGGGAATGGTGGATTTGTTTAAGCCAAATGAATGAAGGGGGATGTTAAAATGCTGTTGGACTTTCATTCATATGGGCTTGTAAACATTCTGGTTATTGGGCTTGTGAGTTATCAAGTTGGGCTAGTCTATTTATCTAGTTTTATGTCTTTTGTTATTTGTGGTTGGTTAGTGTTAACATGTTAAAAGCTGAGTGGTTATTATGGAAGTTTAGAGGGATTGCGGTCATCTCTTGCAAAATTTTTGGACATCAATGTAACTTTCCTTGGCTTGGATATAAAAGGGGTTTCATCTGTGTTGAGAGTTCATTCTCTCACACACTTTTTTCTGGTTCTCTCTGTATAGTTCGTTAGGGTTTGTTGGTTGAAGTTGTTACGATCTCTCAACTGTATTTTCTGAGAGATTGATCTTGTGATATTGATGATCATCAGTGGATGATCATCAAGAGACTCTCTGTATTCTGTATCATTCTGTATTGTTTATAGATCTTACAGTTGTAAGATCTAGGATTTATTTGGGGGGCAAATTTTTTGGGTTGGGTTAATAAGATTCTGTTACCGTTTTTTGTCGCTATCTCTGTTGTTCATAGTTGTTAGTTGTTTGATTCATAAAATTCTATAGTTATGGACAAAAAAATGGCATATGCCACCACTACCCACCAACTGGTTACATGACGAGCATGAGGGAGGTAAATCACATGTGTGACAACTCGTGTTTTGCAGTTCTTATATGCTTATTTCATAGTATAACTTATGTGTACGTTATGTGAACCGTTATGTTCAATGTTAACTCAGTGGTTGTGGTGTGTTAATGTATTATGGGTCTAGTTGATGATTAAAACGGTTTATTGATTTTATAATTTTTGGCCGCACAAGTCTTCGAGTCGCACACCTTCACTTTAGCCGCACACCCTCACACCCTCACGTCTTTTTGGGTTTTCGGGTTGATTGTCCTCAGCCCAAACCAAACCCGGCCCATCTCCTCCTTTCCTTGTATGCGTGAATGCATGCATAGGGATACATAACTTCTTGCAAACCCTAGACCCCCTCTAACAAGCGACGACAGTTCTTTAGATCCAACAAAGCCCTCCTTTCAAAGCTCTTCCTCCTCGTTTTAGCATACCCCTTCGCACGTAATCCTTCTCGGTAGGTAACCTATCCTGGTCCTGATCTATACTTCTTGTTGATTGTTCTTTGTGGCGTCCAAACTTGTTGTTGTTTGAGTGTTGATGATTTGTGCCATAAGTTCTCATGTGTAGGGCTCGATTTCAGTAGAGATGTTCGATTAATTGTAATGCTTGACATAAAGGATTTCGATGATTTTGACATGATAATAGGTGTTTGATTATCAGATATAGGTTGTTTATTAATCGATTGTTTAGGGCGATTAGGGTTTTAATGAATCATCAACGGGTGATGCAGACCGCACACACTCTTACGCGCACACTGTTACTGTAATCGCACACTCACTGGCAAGTCGCACACTTTGTAGGGGATCACACAGTCTGTTGGGCCTGTTACTAATTGTGACACATACATACATGTTCCATGACTTGGGCCGAACAGAATTAGAGGACCAACTATTCAGTCGCACAGTCTTATTTGGGCCCTGAGTAACTGGGCCACATACTTGAGTATTTAATGTTTTGGGCTATTAAGTTGATACGTGTATATGGACTTGCATGTTAGTCTGTATGTAGTTTGAACGGTTTATTACGTGATGATATGTATTGCCTGTTATTTGTTATACACGTGAAATGTTTGGGGTGAAATCCTAACTGTTATTGACAACCATGTTAGGACGTAGTTGGGTAGCGAATAAACAAGTAAATAAACATACCGAGCAAAACCAAGGTGAGTTCACTACTTCTTGAGCATGCGTCCCGGTGGGTGGGACAAACAAACGGGTATTCCTGAGAGGGATACGTCTTTTCTGGGTTAAACTGGGATGTTGGATAATACACTCACTCCTATCACCTTAAGTCCCATCTTCTACCGAATTAGTTACCTGAGAGGTAACAGGGTAATAGTTGATAGCGCTATTAGGCTTGGCAACCTCACACCATACCTAAGAGGATGGGCGTGAACTAATGACCTTAAATCATGACAAATGTTTGATAGGGCATTGGGGACGGGCAAACAAACTGACGCCATCTTGCGGTATCGAGTTATTATGAACATAGCGTTTAAACTAAACTAAACACTTGGCAACTAACATTTTACAAAACTGTGAACTCGCTAGCTTTGTGCTGATACACTTGTTTGCATGCTCGCAGGTCAATAGATTCTTGGATATGGAACTTGCTGTCTGGGAAAGCTGGATTGGTCATGGGTCGAGATACATGGAATTACGTGACAAGACTATCTGTTTTCAAACACTTGGTTTTTGAAATACTTGAACAATGGTTTACATTATGCTTCCGCTGAATAAGCTGGGTTTTAAGTTATGTTTTGGAAATACAATAATTTAATGAATGGGGACTTTTATTTAATATCTTGTTATATTACAATGTGATTAGTGGCTGGATCCTGGTACGTCACACGCCTCGCGGGGTTTCCGCATGTGGTGTTTTTGGGGTGTGACAGTTTGGTATTAGAGCCACTAGTTATAGTGAACTAGGTTTTAAAACGCTTTTATAAAGCCAGACTATAACCTAACAGTTCTGAAATCGACCATGAGACTCAGCTCGAGATTGCAAGGTTCGTCTCTCGTTTATTTATGCACAGTATAACTAGTTATGTGATTGATAGTGTGGCATTTCCTCTAGACTTTCGTGATCCATGTTTGTGATGTCCTTTGTTTTGCTGCTCGAATCTGAGGAACCTTTTAGCGCGAGTTAAGAGGAGCTGAGATAAACATGCAAATCGCATTATTATTATGGGTGCACACATAATAATAATAAGGGTGCATGTTTGTCCCAATGAGGCTTAACAAGTGTGAAAAGGGTTCTGCTCCCTTATCTGACATAATGGTAGAATTCAGTAATCTGTAGAAGTCATAGGTATGTTTGACTCCTACTCGATCTCAATCCTTAACCTTTTTCACTCTTCTTATATAGAATCATGTGCGGACGTGGCGGACGAAACGGTGGATGCGGCGGTGGCCGCGGCGGTGGATGTGGCAACATTGTTATGTCCCAGGCTAAACTAACCGACTTGATCAACACTCGCGTGGCTGAAGCCCTGGCGGCTCAGCAAGCTGGTATGATATGTACCAAATGCTCTTTATCCTGTATCGTGTACTCGATTCTTACTCGTGCATTGTATAGGTCAACCTGTGAATCAGAATCAGAACAATCCGCCTGCTTGTACGTTCAAGACGTTCATGGATGGTAAACCTCAGACGTTCAGTGGGACTGAAGGAGCAGTGGGACTAATCCCTTGGTTCGAGAAAGTCGAGTCGATTTTTGCTATGGGTAACTGTCCTGCTGGGGACATGGTGAAGTATGCTTCGGGCACTCTTGAGGATGGTGCCTTAACCTGGTGGAATGCCCAAGTTCAGATGCTGGCATTGAAATGGCGAATCCAACTACTTGGGATGACTTTAAGGAACTAATGAGAGAGGAGTACTGTCCTCGTGATGAAATCTAAAAGCTGGAAAATGAGTACAACAAACTGAAGATGGCAGGATCTGAGATCGAGGCGTACACGAAATGATCACATGAACTTGCGAATATGTGTCCTAACTTATCGCGACCACCACATCGGAAAATCGAGCTGTACATCAACGGTTTAGCACCGCAAGTCAAGGGCTTGGTTACTGTAGCGAATCTTGACAACTTGCCTTGAATTATCCACTTAGCTCACAAGATCACCGACCAGGAGGTGGAGCGTGGCTCGCTACCACCACGTGTTTCGACTACTACTGCTACAGCTACCACTCCTACTACTTATAACAAATGCAAATGCAATGATATGGACAAGGTGTCTAACTCAAACCAGTCACAGAAGAAGCCAGACAACAGCAACAATCGCAGTTTCAGCCAGTCGTCCTCTGTTAATCAGAACCAGAGCAACAACTCAAACCAGGGTTCCTACATGGGGAAACAACCAAAGTGTAGCAAGTGCAACTACCATCACCATGGACCATGTACCCGAATTTTTCAGATGCAACAAAGTGGGTCATTTGGCAAAGGATTGCAGGGCCCCGTTCCCAAAGCAGCAGCAATAGCAACCGCCACAGCAACAACAGCCACAGCAACAAGAAAGGCAGCAACCTCAACAAAACCAGGGTAACTGAAAGGGGTGTTTCCAGTGTGGAGACGAGGGTCACTTCAGGAGAGATTGCCCTCAACTGAATCAGAATGCTGGGAATAACAACAACGCTGGGAACAACATCGGAAATAATGGTAGGAATGGTGCTCGTGGGAGAGTGTTTACTATCGGCGCTGGTGAAGCCAGGAACGACGACAATGTTGTGACCGGTACGTTTTCTGTGAACAACCTTTTTGCTCCTGTTTTATTCGACTCTGGTGCCGATTGGAGTTATGTGTCCTTGGGATTCAGTCGTTAGTTAGGGTTGACTCCAAACCCTCTAGTAAACAAACATGTTGTAGAATTGGCTGATGGCAAGTCAATTGAAGCCTCACATGTTCATTTTGGGTGTAAACTCAATCTTATGGGTCAAGTGTTCGACATTGACCTACTCCCTGTTACTCTTGGAAGCTTTAATGTAGTCGTTGGTATTGATTGGTTGACTAAGTATCAAGCGAAAATTCTCTGTAAAGAGAAAATCGTATGTATTCCTCTCCCCAGTGGAGAATCTTTGTCAGTCCAAGGTCATCAAAGTGGTGCAATGGTTGGCATCATCTCAGTTATGAAAGCCCAGAAGTGTCTATGAAAGGGCTATTTTGCTATTCTAGCATTTGTCACCGACACTTAGCCTGAGGAAAGGAGAATCGAAGATCTGCCTGTTGTTCGTGAGTTTTCTGATGTTTTTCCTGAAGAACTTCCAGGTCTACCTCTACACCGTCAGGTGGAATTTCAGATCGATCTTACGCCAGGAGTAGCCCCGATTGCTCGTGCTCCTTATCGTCTTGCACCAGGAGAGTTGCAAGAACTGTCTAATCAACTACAAGAACTGTTGGATAGAGGCTTTATCCGACCTAGTTCTTCGCCATGGGGAGCCCCAGTCCTACTCGTGAAGAAGAAAGACGAGTCTTTTCGTATGTGTATAGACTACCGTGAACTCAACAAGGTGACGGTCAAGAACCGTTATCCTCTACCGCGCATCGACGATCTGTTTGACCAATTGTAAGGGTCAAGCTTCTATTAAAAAATCGACTTAAGATCGGGCTATCATCAGATGAGGATCCGAAAGGAGGATGTTCCTAAAACAACTTTTCGAACGCGGTATGGCCACTACGAGTTTCTGGTTATGCCATTCGGGTTAACTAACGCACCAGCGGTTTTCATGGACCTCATGAACCGTGTGTGCAAACCGCACCTCGACGATTTCGTCATTGTGTTTATTGACGACATTCTGATCTATTCTAAAAGCAAGGAGGACCACGAGCGGCACTTGCGTCTTATCTTGGAGCTCCTGAGGAAGGAGCAACTCTACGCGAAGTTTTCTAAGTGCGACTTCTAGATTCGAGAAGTACACTTCCTTGGCCACATTGTTAACGAATTTGGAATACATGTGGATCCCGTTAAGATCGATGCTATCAGAAATTGGGCGGCACCGAAGAATCCTTCGGAGGTGCAACAATTTCTTGGTCTCGCTGGATACTACCGCAGATTTATTAAAGATTTCTCCAGGATCGCTCAACCTCTTACCGCGTTGACACAGAAGGGGGTTATATACTCATGGGGAACGAAACATGAAGACGCTTTTCAGCTTTTGAAACAGGAACTCTGCAGTGTACCAATCTTGTCCTTACCTGAGGGTACTGAAGATTTTGTGGTGTACTGTGATGCTTCTATTCAAGGTCTCGGTTGCGTACTAATGCAACGCGAGAAGGTGATAGCCTACGCTTCTCGACAGTTGAAGGTCCACGAGAAGAATTACATGACTCACGACTTGGAGTTGGGGGTGGTGGTTTTTGTGCTAAAAATCTGGAGGCATTACTTGTACGGTACTAAATGTACAATTTATACCGACCACAAGAGCCTTCAACGTATCTTTGACCAGAAGGAGTTGAATATGCGACAGCGTCGCTGGGTGGAACTCTTAAACGATTATGATTGTGCAATCAAGTATCATCCAGGAAAAGCTAACATTGTAGCTGATGCCCTTAGTCGCAAGGAAATGAAACCTAGACGTGTTCGAGCTTTGCAGCTCACCCTCCACTCTAGTTTACCTGACCAGATTTGTTCTGCCCAAACTGAAGAATTGAAAGACGAGAATCTTAAAGTTGAAGCCATAAGGGGTCTGGAGAGACAACTTGTAGAAAAATCTGACGGCATTCACTATTTTATGGAGCGAATATGGGTCCCTTTGTACGGAAACCTTAGAGAGCTTGTGATGGACGAATCACACAAGTCTTGCTACTCTGTTCATCCGGGTTCTGATAAGATGTATCAGGATCTAAAAGTCTTATACTGGTGGCCGAAGATGAAAGCTCACATAGCGACGTATGTGAGAGTAAGTGCTTGACTTGTGCGAAAGTTAAGGTGAAATACCAGAAACCGTCTGGATTGCTTTAACAACCGGAAATACCCATGTGGAAATGGGAACAGATTTCCATGGACTTTGTCACTGGCCTACCTAGAACTCAAAATGGAAACGATACCATTTGGGTGATCGTTGACCGCCTCACGAAATCTGCACACTTCCTAGCGATCAAAGAAACTGACAAGTTCTCACAACTTGCTGGTGTTTATTTGAAGGAGGTGGTTTCTTGGCATGGTGTTCCAACCTCTATCATCTCTGATCGTGATTCGCGTTTCATATCCGATTTGTGGTAGGCGATGCACAAATCGTTTGGCTCACGTGTTGACATGAGCACTGCTTATCACCCTCAGACGGATGGTCAAAGTGAGCGAACCATTCAGACATTTGAAGACATGCTGCATGCATGTGTGATCGACTTTGGTAAAGGTTGGGAAAAACACTTGCCTCTGGTAGAATTTTCTTATAACAACAGTTACCATTCCAGTATCCAGGCAACTTCGTTCGAAGCATTGTACAGACGGAAATACCGATCTCCTCTTTGTTGGGCTGAGGTGGGTGACAGCCAAATCACAGGTCCAGAACTTGTACTTGAAACCTCTGAGAAGATTGTTCAGATTATGAATCGTATGGCGGCAGCGCGTGAGCGTCAGAAAAGCTACGCTGATAAGCGTAGGAAACCATTGGAGTTCGCTGTAGGCGATCGTGTCATGCTGAAAGTCTCACCCTGGAAGGGTGTGGTGCGCTTTGGGAAGCGCGGCAAACTTAATCCGCGTTACGTTGGGCCATTCAAATTATGGAAAGAATCGGTAAAGTGGCCTACAAACTGGAACTACCTGAGGAATTGGGTAACGTTCATGATGTCTTTCATTTCTCAAACCTAAAGAAGTGTTTGTCTGATGAAACACTTGTTGTACCGTTGCAAGAGCTGAAGATCGATGATAAGTTAAAATTTGTGGAAGAACCTATCGAAATCATGGACGGGGAAATCAAGGTTCGTAAACATAGTCGAATTCCAATTGTGAGAGGGTCACACCCCCAAAATACCACATGCGGGAACCCCCGCGAGGCGTGTGACGTACCAGGATCTAGCCACCAATTACATTGAACTCATAACAAGATTTGAAATAAAAGCTTTCATTTATTAACATTAAGTGTTACAAAACATTAAATGTAATTCATCGTGTACAGCGGAAGCATAAATCATTTGTTAAGTGTTCCATAAACCATATATATATACGAAAACCATTAGACTTGTCTCGCGATTCCATGTATCTCGACCCATGACCACTCCAGCATCCCAAGCAGCAAGTTCCACATCCACACATACCTATAACCTGCGAGCATGCACACACGTGTATCAGACAACGCTGGTGAGTTCATAGTTTTACGAAAACGTTAGTTATCAAGTGTTTAATTTCGTTCATTGATTACGATGTTGATAATACCTCGGATACAAGACGGCTCCTGATGTATGTTTTGCCCGTTCCCCAGTGTTCCTATCAAAGCACTGGGCATGACTGGGTCATTGGTTCACACCCGTCCTCTCCGGTACGGGGTGAGGGTGCCAAACCTAAGTAGCGCTACCAACTAATACCCCGTTACCTCTCCGGTAACAAGAAGATGGGACTTAAAGGTGATAGGACGAGTGTATTATCTAACATTCCAGATTTACCCACAAGACGTATCCCTCTCAGGAATACCCAATTGATTTACCCAAAAACCTATCCCTCTCAGGGATACCCAATGACTGTCCCAACCACCGGGACGCATGCTCAAGAGGAATGAACTCACCTTTGATTGCTCGGTATGTTACGTTACCCATTCCAAGTTAGTCAACCATACCCTACCGTGGTTACCAAAGACAGTCAGTTTAGTATTCACATGTATCATGTATTCTATGTACACGTCACACAAGTAGCATACAAGTAGCACACATATCCTTATACACGTCGTAACCGTTAATCATGCAACATACTGATTCATACCATTTATCGTAAAGTCGCATAGTAAATGCATGGAATTTATATACAAGTAAATCATGTAACAGTACACATACACTAGCATGTTGTTCACAAACATGAATCATAGTAGTTCACACACATATGCATATTCAAGACCCAACAGTTCAGGCCCAAAGAAGTATTCGGCCAACCCAAGTGTACAGCCCAATGTTTTAGCAGTTCTCACAAGTAACCCAGGTGTATCCCCGTTCGAATTACCCGGCCCAATCACATAGAGCCCAAACAGAATGTGAAATCTGTTCTCACCCGAACACTTCCTCGGCGAAATACCTCCTTGCGACGAAATATCAAAGCGACAAAGAACTATCTTTCGTCGAGACCATATGTGACGAAATATCACCATCTTTCGTCGGGCATGTTGACGAAATACCAACTTTCGTCGACTTGGATCTTTCGTCGGGAATCATTCGCTGCTAAACAACCAGTTCACAAGATCTCATCCTGTGACTACTCATTACCCTTATAGCAATCAGTTACCGATTAAAGACATGCTTCATCACTTACACGCATAAACAATCTGCCATATCAGCCGTTCATCAACGACGAATCATCAATATCATCAACAGTTTACAAGACCCTTATACGGTTTTCATACAAGTTGCATAACCCTAATTTATCACATCACATCGTATCTGTTAGTTTACATAAATCAAGTGATTTCGTATTAACATGAACTATCAACTAATCAAGATCTAATCATTCACATCGAGTCATACGGAAATGTCTGTTTATTATTGCTATATGGGATCTTGGTTAAAAATCATTATTACATAGAGTGGATAGAATTCACCATTCATACTACCACAAAGAATAATAATTCTAGCAACCCTAATCACACAAAAACTCATGAACACTAACGCAATCCAGCAACAAATCGCACGTAGCCGTGAACAAATCAATCAGAATTAAAACGAGTGCAAACATACTAACCGAAAGATAAGCGTTGCTAGACAAGAGACCGATCTGAGAGAGAGGGTGTGCTCCGATGGGGAAGGGTAGTTGTCGATCCATTAAGAGAGGAGTAGAGAAGACTGCTAGGGTTTTCTGTTTATGTCTAGCGGTTATAAGGCTATACAATCACAAACCAGCTTGGGCTGCCAAGTATATGGGCCGAGGCCCCTCCTTTTCCGACGAAAAACCTTTCCTCGACGAAAGTTCCTTTTTCGTCGAGGTTGGGTATGACGAAAAACCCTTCAACGACGAAACCCCCTTCCTAACCCATTAACTCCCAACGTAACACCTTACACCTAAACTTAACGCATAGACTGTTAACATAACACATAAATCATATGCTTTACTCAAACTGTTAACCCTATGCGTGACACTAGGCAAACGAATTGTAAAAACAAGATTGCAACGTAAGCGATACGTGTAAGAAAGACCTTGAAATCTCGGGTTTTCACAGAGAGTTCGTTGGAACTCAAGGCGTGGACTGGAGTTCACGTGGGAACGCGAGGATCAGATGAAGCTCAAGTATCCTCAGCTATTCAAAACTGCTGGAATAAATCCTGATGCAACTGGTGAATTTCGGGATGAAATTCCCTTTCAAGTTGGGGATGATGTGGCACCCGAGGAAAATCCACAGTCATCCTGATCTATCACTTCACTCCTCTGGGTTGCTTATCAAATTTCAGGACGAAATTTCTTTCAAGTTGTGGATGATGTGACAACTCCTGTTTTGTAGTTCTTATATGCTTATTTCATAGTATAGCTTATGTGTACGTTATGTTAACCGTTATGTTCAATGTTAACTCAGTGGTTGTGGTGTGTTAATGTATTATGGGTCTAGTTGATGATTAAAACGGTTTATTGGTTTTATAATTTTTGGCCGCACAAGTCTTCGAGTTGCACACCTTCACTTTAGCCGCACACCCTCACACCCTCACGTCTTTTTGGGCTCTCGGGTTGATTGTCCTCAGCCCAAACCAAACCCGGCCCATCTCCTCCTTTCCTTGTATGCGTGAATGCATGCATAGGGATACATAACATCTTGCAAACCCTAGACCCCCTCTAACAAGCGACGACAGTTCTTTGGATCCAACAAAGCCCTCCTTTCGAAGCTCTTCCTCCTCGTGTTTGCATACCCCTTCGCACGTAATCCTTCTCGGTAAGTAACCTATCCTGGTCCTGATCTATACTTCTTGTTGATTGTTCTTTGTGGCGTCCGAACTTGTTGTTGTTTGAGTGTTGATGATTTGTGCCATAAGTTCTCATGTGTAGGGCTTGATTTCAGTAGAGATGTTCGATTAATTGTAATGCTTGACATAAAGGATTTCGATGATTTTGACATGATAATAGGTGTTTGATGATTATGAGGTATAGGTCGTTTATTAATCGATTGTTTAGGGCAATTAGGGTTTTAATGAATCATCAACGATGACTTTGAGTTGCATGATGATGAACAATTGTTGGATTAATCATGTTAATTGAATTATTTTGTATGCGGTTCATGATCATGAAACTGTTAAAGGGTGATTAGAGTTCTAGCAAATCATAAAAAGAATTTTTGATTGTGTTGTAAAGATGGAACGGTTAAAGGTTGGTGGTGGGATCCAATAAAATCGGACAGTTACAAGGTTGACCAAACAATCATTGGTGAGTCGCACAGTGCGTTGGGCCACATTTAGGAATGGGCTGGATGGAATTGGGCCAAATAGCTTAATCTGGTCGCACACTTAGTGGGCCTGGGGTTTATCTGGTCGCTCACAAGGTTGGGCCACGGGTCCAGTTTGAGTTGCACACTCATGCAGCATAAAACCTTGGTTGCACAACGTACAAACGGGTTATGCAGACCGCACACTCAAAGCACACACTCTTACGCGCACACTGTTACTGTAATCGCACACTCACTGGCAAGTCGCACACTTTGTAGGGGATTGCACAGTCTGTTGGGCCTGTTACTAATTGTGACACACACATAGATGTTCCATGACTTGGGCCAAACAGAATTAGAGGACCAACTATTCAGTCGCACACTCTTATTTGGGCCCTGAGTAACTGGGCCGCATACTTGAGTATTTGATGTTTTGGGCTATTAAGTTGATACGTGTATATGGACTTGCATGTTAGTCCGTATGTAGTTTGAACGGTTTATTACGTGATGATATGTATTGCCTATTATTTGTTAAACACGTGAAATGTTTGGGGTGAAATCCTAACTTTTATTGACAACCATGTTAGGATGTAGTTGGGCAACGAATAAACAAGTAAATAAACATACCGAGCAAAACCAAAGTGAGTTCACTACTTCTTGAGCATGCGTCCCGGTGGGTGGGACAAACAAACGGGTATTCCTGAGAGGGATACGTCTTTTCTGGGTTAAACTGGGATATTGGATAATACACTCACTCCTATCACCTTAAGTCCCATCTTCTACCGAATTAGTTACCTGAGAGGTAACGGGGTATTAGTTGATAGCGCTATTAGGCTTGGCAACCTCACACCGTACCTGAGAGGACGGGCGTGAACTAATGACCTTAAATCATGACCAATGTTTGATAGGGCATTGGGGACGGGCAAACAAACTGACGCCATCTTGCGGTATCGAGTTATTATGAACATTGCTTTTAAACTAAACTAAACACTTGGCAACTAACGTTCTACAAAACTGTGAACTCGCCAGCTTTGTGCTGATACACTTGTTTGCATGCTCGCAGGTTGATAGATTCTTGGATATGGAACTTGCTGTCTGGGAAAACTGGAGTGGTCATGGGTCGAGATACTTGGAATTACGTGACAAGACTATCTGTTTTCAAACACGTGGTTTTTGAAGTACTTGAACAATGGTTTACATTATGCTTCCGCTGAATAAGTTAGGTTTTAAGTTATGTTTTGGAAATACAATAATTTAATGAATGGGAACTTTTATTTAATATTTTGTTATAGTACAATGTGATTAGTGGCTGAATCCTGATACATCACACGTCTCGCGGGGGTTCCGCATGTGATATTTTGGGGGTGTGACAATATGTCTTAGAGTAAAGCGGCTGTGGACTAGGCGTCTAGGTACCCACCCTCTTCTGTCTTTTGTCGTTATACAATCTATATTCGTGTTTCATGTTCTTTTATGTCTGTTTGATTGGTAATCATACAGGATTTATGTGATTAGATATATATACACCCACTCACCACTATCCCACTTCATCATGCACTCAACTGTGGTTACTGTTCCCTTTAATATTCATTCATATTGCAGAAGAGATGTGGATAGCATAAGTACACATGACACTAGCTTTCCCATAGCCATGGAGAGTGGAGACAATCAAAATATCCCCACAGCTTACGTGATCTATGCAGATGTTTTGCCAATATGTTGCTAATGATTTCAACTCAGAATTATAGAGTAGACCGTAGCTTGTTGGTGGCTACAAAGCTTGCATAAGATGTCGGGTGATATGATAGTATATATCTTAAGGTGTTATTAGTTGGTGGATGATTAGATACCCATTTGTGCATCCTCTCTTGTGTGCATGCTCCACTTGGTCATGTTTCTATCACATGTTCCTAGCTAGTTGCAGGTTACGTTCCTCCATTAAGGGTTTTCATATAAAACCATACTTTGTGGATCATAATGATATATGGTTTCTAGATATAGAATAATGAAAACCCTAAAGATATTGTATATTATTGGTAACTATCTATAAGAATTTAGCGAGGATAATTATAAAGAATAATCTAAATATAACTTTTCAGTATTATGATAAAGATAATTATGATAAATGTTATATACGTGACAAATTCTAACTAGTATATCTTATTTAATTATAACTTTATTAGGTTAGAATTTTATGTACTACACGTGTTGAATATATGATAAATTGTGAAAAAGAAAAAAAATTAATTATGCAACTTATGTATTGATAATTCCGCAAGTCGTATTATAATTACCACATACATAGTTATATAACTTATAATTATAATTACATAACACATAACCTATTTATAATTATACATATACATAATTAAGCATGATATACGCATAACAAATCGACTTTAAAAGAAGCCAATTTTAGGACTTAATATAAAACAAAAAATTGTCTTCTAATAAACTTCGGTTTCGAGAAAACGAGAAATGTTTAGTCTAGCACTATGCGAAATTAAGGACTAAATGTGGTTCTTGACCAAGTGTGGTTCGCATTGTCATTTCTAGTTTATGAGAAACGTAAGAGTTATTTTGTTTGATATAAAAAGGCAAACAAGAGGGGGAGGGGGGCGGGGGGGGGGGGGGCAATGATAAAGGGGCCCTTTTTTTTGCTTGTGGCATGCAGAAATATAACAGTGTTTGGTTTATAAGGGTGGTAGGGTTTGAATACAAGTACATGATGTCTAAGGTAGAATGACTAGCGATTCCAATTTATTATCTTTTTATGACAAGGAATATATATGTGTCACATAATGGATCAATCATGTTTGTACGATCTATTATTTTAGTGAGCATACAAACCGTGAAAAACTCAAAAATGGAACATGTCACTATTGAGAGGATTAAATGTGTGATTTCTTCTTTTATTTATTTTTTTTCTTTAGTGATTGTTACAACCATGCTATGATTAGTGTATAGACAATTTTTTTTTTTTCAAAGGCAACAATTTTTCTATTATTTACCAATATTTTAAATTTTTCATCTTTGCCCATGATTAAACCTGAAACTTTATTCTTAAGAAGCTATGTCTAGTGGACTAACTTCACATTGACGTATAGACAATTAATTGACAACACCTTTTTCGCTCAAAACTTTCCACCACATAGAGGCAATAATCTTATTACCAAACGCAAACAAATATAAACCGGAAACCAATACTTTTATATATATATATATATATATATATATATATATATATATATATATATATATATATATATATATATATATATATATATATATATATATATATATATATATATATATATTGTTAGTGAACAATGATGGATAGCAATTTTAATTTTATAATAGTATATAGCTTTTTATTAACTTTTATTTTTAATAACGTATTTTTAATTATTTTTCCTTTTTTTAAAACCATATATTTCCTATACCATTTTTTAATAATTTTCTTTTCTTTTTTAGAACATATATTATTGATTAATCTAATACTTCTTTAATATTATACGTTTATTACTTTTTCTTAAAACTTAAGTACGTAGTTATGATTGATTTTTTCCCGGACATTCCGTTATAAATTTTGTTAAAAACGAAATTATACTTATAATAAAGTATTTATTTGGTATCATAAAACAGTACGATGATAAATAAACCGTTCTGATGGTTTAACTTTCTAATTAAACAACATGTTTTATTTTCAAATTATGTTTGTTTTACATTATCATTTGCTCGGTTTCACCGCAACGCGCGATGACAAAAAAAACTAGTTCATATTAGTCACAACCCAAAATCCAGGCGTGTGATCTCTGATGAATTTTTACATCACATACACAACAAAAGATTTAAAACAATTTTAATATTTCATTACAAATTTTAAAAGTTTCAACATTTAATAAGAACTACAATACAAGGATGTACTATTGTCCTTGTCAGATAGTTCGAAGATGCCACATCATAGTTTACCTAGATTCATCCTGAGAAACATATTAACACATGTCAGCTTACGATCGTGAGTCAATAATTAAAGATCTTTGTAGCATCATAACGCATTCACTTCAATATTTATAATTCCTCAAAATCTTTATAACAAGCATCTATAAAAACCTATTAACTTATCATTTCATCACTCAACCAACAACGTATCATAATAGAGGCAAACCACAAAATTCACACAAGTTTGCCACTAAGGCTACACGGTATGGCATAGTCCCCCCTCCCGTCTCCAACTCCCGACGCCGTCCACACCATACCGCCCCCCTCCCCCGTCCTCGTCCTTTCCGTCAATATATAGACGTTGGCGACGGTCAAATGTGGGGCCCATTGTTTGAAAAGTATCCGTTGTAAAAAAAATAATTTCTAATTTAATATATTAAATTTAAACGGTAATAATTCAAAAAAAAACCCCATTCACTCCCACTTTTATAAATACTCATCTCTTTTACTCATTTTTTCACAACTTTTCACCCACTACAACCTCATATCTCTCTCACATTTTATAACCCCTCTACCCTTTTTATAAAAAACTCATCTATTTTTATACCATTTCCTACCCGCTATCACCCCATCTACCTCTAAAAAATTATCATGTCTTCACATTCTTCCATTTCTTCAATTTCTTCCATTTCTTCATCATCTTCGTCTACGTGGTATTCTTCAACTTCGGAAGAGGATGCTATTATGCATAAAATGGTTATGAACGCGGCTCAGGTCATCATGGCGGGTGATGAAGCGTCGTCCCAAAGGCTATTCCGTACCCGACGGACGATAAAAGAAAAAAGTTTGCGAAGTTTCAAGAGGGTGCGAGGAAAGATATTGAACGGGCTTTTGGTGTTCTACAAAAAAATGGCAAATCATTGAACATCCAGCACGTTCGACTACACCAAAGCGGTTACGAAACATTATGTACACTTGTATCATCCTTCATAACATGGTCATTGAAGACGAAGGTAGAGCGATATGCGAGTACGATGAAAACGTGTCTACTGGAAATTCTGTTCTAGTTAGTGGGGAACAACAAGATTTGAACATGTTCGCTCTACGTAACGAGTACACACATCATAACCTACAAGCGGACTTGGTGGAGTACATTTGGAACAACGCTTAAAACGAACCCGACAACGACATGGAAGACGAAGACTAGTAGCTTATTTTAATATATTAGGATTTAAGTTTATCTTTTTTTTAAGCTTATGTTTTTTTTTTAATTTTTTATTTAAGTTTTTTTTAAGTTTATGTAATGGTTTTTAATATTAATGAAAATATTTTGTTAGTTTATTTGTTAAATGTTAAAAAAAAAATTAGAAGATTAATAAAAAAAACATTAAATTGGTGGGAAGACTATGACTAGGATCATCCTCCCATACCCTCTAGTTTTAGGGGATGGAGCATCCTTGGGAGGACTATGACGTGACGCCTACGTGCGGATGGTCCTCCAAGGATGGGATGTCACCATACCCTCTAGCCTAAACCCATCTCTACTTAGCTTTTCCTTTTTTCAAAACTTTTCTTTTAAGGAAACTTTAATAGTTCAGAACATTCATAAATCATGTTTTGAAACCCGATGCCACAACCTTGGCCACCTGTCACGTCCCATGGTTATTTAGGACATGGCTATTGTCTAAGTTGCGTGATAGTCTTAAGATCATTTTGGGATATAATTATGGGACTACTAACTCTTACGTCCACAAAGGTTTCTTTATCACCACTTTACCACCGTCCGACGGTGATCTAACCTAACTCCATTTGACCACTTTCAAAACTCAAAACCTCAATCTTTCTGTTTTGAATACTCAAAAGATTGATCGATTTGTTTTTACTTTTAGTTTGAAGTCCAAAATAAGTAGTCTATCCCCACAACATCCCATATTTATATACTATTAATTATCAACCTGATTGTGCATCATGTAATTGTATTCTTTGCATTATTGCTTTATAGGGCCTAGCTATTGGCCTGCGCTACACGTGTTTATATTTTGTCTTTATTCTTGACACGCGTTTTGTTTCTCAGTTTCTTCATATTTCATTATCATCACACCATCTCTCTCTCTCTCTCCCTCTCTCTCTGTATATATATATATATATATATATATATATATATACATATTTATATACTATTAATTATCAACCTGATTGTGCATCATGTAATTGTATTCTTTGCATTATTGCTTTATAGGGCCTAGCTATTGGCCTGCGCTACACGTGTTTATATTTTGTCTTTATTCTTGACACGCGTTTTGTTTCTCAGTTTCTTCATATTTCATTATCATCACACCATCTCTCTCTCTCTCTCCCTCTCTCTCTGTATATATATATATATATATATATATATAGAGTAAGGTTAACATACAAAAAGCCTTATCATACATCACGTAGGAGACAATGGTAACCGTTGGATCAGGGGTATAATCACGCATGGGACCACATAATCACACATGGGACCACATAATCACGCATGGGACCACATAATCACGCATGGGACTATAATCACGCACGTTCTATGATAATAACGCACGTTATATTTTTTGTCATGTATGTTAATGTAGGTTAAGCCCTGATGTACATTATACTTTCTCTATATATATATATATATATATATATATATATAATAGAGATCCAGGGAAAGCTCCCTTGTGTTGTAAGACTTAGAGAACTCTGACTTATCATGTCAATTTTGCCACCATTTTTTGCGCACATAGATGAAAATGTTACAAACACGGCTGTAAAAAAATTACGAAATGCGTTTTACAACCTTTTTACGTTGCTGTAAAAAGTTGTTGACATCAGCATTTACACCCACTGTAAGAGTTTTTTACAGTGGTGTAAATCAACAAAGACTATCTTTTTAGAAAAGTTATTTTTGTAGGATTTGTGTTAATCTTTAAAAAAATAATTGTTTTGGTAGAGTAATCTAAGTTCTCACAACTCGTAAGAGTTTTCAATTTACCTTAATCCTAGAGAGAGAGAGAGAGAGGGCAGAATGTGTGTATCTATATACGGTCTTGTTAAGGTAACTTTTACATCCGTGTTATTTGGTCGATTATTACGTTGTATTCCTTTTTTTTTGGGGGGGGGGGGTTTCTTTTGAACCTTATATTTTTGGTTTGTTATTTTTATGTTTAAATCTGATATATCTTTGAAAATGTATAGACGATGAGCCATTAATGAGCCTTAACACGGTGATTCTTATCTACATGTTGTATGCTTGATTGTTTAGCTGTTGGGTAATCATTTTGATGTTAGAATCTAGTAGATTTTTTGAAGGTGGATAGAGAATGGTGAACTATGAGCTTCAGCTAACAATGATTCACGAAGGGTGGAATCATTAGGAACACATAACCGTTTTCCACACCAAACTACTCCACTTTCGTCAATTCGAAATTCTGACTGCTTACCAACCTCCAAATTCTGTATAATAGCCTAAAGTTCTCCGCCATCTTGTTGAGCAATCTTAATAGACTAAGCGTATAGATCGATCTTAGTTATGCGTTTGAGTTTGTTGTGTGGAGATGGAATAATGGGTGAACGCCACACTCACCATCTCATAGGTGCATGGACTAGCTAGCTAGCTGTGTACCAGTCTGTATTTGGCTCTAGGTGCTTCCTTATTACATGACTCGTTTGTTGTTACATTCAAGGCCATCTAATTAGTATATGCATCTGATGTGTTTGTGACATGATGTGATTCGTTCGGTTTTATGCCGATTACACATTAGACGTCTGTTTCTGATTTGGTTCAGTGTCTGCTTTAGTTTAATTTATGTATCTGAATGTGATTTGTTACATCAATATCGTTTCGTCTTCCTTTCTTTTCATCCATCGTTACTTGTACTATTGTTCTTTCCGTCACTGAGCCAATTTGGCTCAGCCGTAGTTTTCTTTTTTGTTTTTTTTCTTGTCTTGTTTATAGGTAATTAGGGATAATATGGGAATCGGTAATGAGAGATTAACGGATGTTCAAGAGTATTCAAAGACTCTATATTTTGTTAAATCATGTACTTTTAAATGAACTTAAGACTTAGGGTATTTTAAGACTTGTATGTCACCTTGAATCCTGTTTTATATTAAGTAGATGTGTTTTGGTTATGATATTTGTAATAGTGACGCTTCGACCTGCCTCGGGTTGGGGTGTTACATTTTATTTCACTTAGGTATGTTGTATGATAAGCTTTTGTTTTATTTAAGCAGTTTATTTGTATGGGCTCTTGGTCCTGTTTACATGTGTTTTTGACATGCGTTTAACTTTCCACTTCCTCATATTTAATTTTGTTATATCATTGCAGCATGTCCACGTCTTTATATGTAGACTTTATTGTTGGTACACGTATACCCATTGTAATGGGTTTGAAGGCAATGATAATGAAAGATGTTTGATCTTTATTGTTATGGCACGGAGAATATCTTTAATTCGCAGTCGCAACCACAGTAATGAACCTTTTCCTGAGCCTGATGGATGGCAATATGAAACGAAAGTATAATGCATAATGTCTTTACTTTGCATGGCACTTAGTTGTAGTTATGGACGAGATTTGTATAAACCTATTGGAAACGTTTGAGGTTCAATTCACCTAGGTTAACTTCTGAGCCATTTATGATTTTGGGAAATATAAAATGATATTGGTTTTGCTTTTAAAATACTTTTTATAGCTTTTTTATAGTCTTGAACTTGGCAACTGGAAACTAGGCTGAGCTTTTAGCACGACTATAGAAATTGCTAGACGAAGTTATCGCTTATGATCAACAAATAATCGAAAGACCGGAGGATCTTACTAATAGGGTCCCAAATCTTCATCACGGACAATCCAAGCTGCAATCTAAAATTGATGTTCTATATGAGGGGCACAGGAATTAGAACAAGCAGATAAGGTGTTTTTAGGCTTTATGTTATTATGTATGTTATGTAAGTATAATTGATTGTAAGTTTTGTTTTTCATTATCATACGATCAACTGAAATCTTATTTAGACTTAAATAGTTACTACATTGTGTTTGTTGTTAATAATGGTGGATGTGCGGCAACGCGCACATGCATCTATTTCATTAAGATTAACCATCAACCATATCCTATAAACCATTTCTATAAAAAAACCTTCATCCACAAAACATATTTGTATCCAAATATATATTGAATAAACTCAAGAAGATGAACAGTCAACTTCCTCAATCACCGTCTTCCTAATCGATCTGTTCCCGTTTCTATGTATCAATCCTGTTATTGTACTATGGATTCTCTTCCATGTTGTAAGATACGAGCATTGCTAGCGGATTTGGGCCTGGTCGATTTAGGCTGCATTGATACAACGTCCGGCGAGTTTCTCAGATTATATCCGGTTTCTTGATTGCTTAGTTGGTCTGATATCGATCGCGGCTAACAGTGATAGCTTAGCTAATTGATTCGAATCCGATTAACCTCTTAAAGAGCCGTGATATGGAGAGAGAGAGGAGGGAGAGATATACGAAAAATCAGGACAACATTCCGGTGAAGGTTCTGGGTACCAATACGAGAACCAACCAGGCGATGATGATAAAGAGGAGCTGAAAGCTGAACATGCAACAACCTTTTACGTATCCAACATACATCCAAGGCTATCCGACGGAGAGCTTTGGATGGAATGCAGGAATTATGGGCACCTGGTCGATGCGTATATTGCTAAAAATTTAGATAAACGTGGTCTGCGGTTTGGCTTCCTAAGATTTGCAAAGGTTAAAGATGAGACAAAAAAGGTCTAGGCGTTGAACCAATTCTGCTTCTCCGGATGGAAGATTAGGACAAACGTGGCGAAATTTGTGAAGATAAAGAAAAAACCAGTTCAAGGGCCTAGGAAGGAATGGGTCAGGAAAAAAAGCTTTGATACACAACAGGAACCCCATAGGCCGATGCACTATGGAAACAAGTTAACATGGGCTGACATAGCAAGGGGGAAAAAGCCACAACAACCAGAAGATAACACGTTAAACTTTGCACACGAATCGAAAGCGTATCAATAATGGAAAGAAAATGCAATCTTAGGAGAACTCAAAAGCATTAGTCATCTCCGAAAGATGTGGTTGATGAAGGAAGAACTTGAACTATTAGATGCGGAAGTTAGGTACGTGGGAGGCCTGAAAGTTTTATTCACTTTTAAGAAAAAAGAGAGTATGATGGGTCTGCTTAATAAAGATGTAAATGAATGGAAACAATGGCTGGAAAACATCCAACAATGGAATGGAGATCACATCCCATTCCAAAGAGTGGCATGGCTGGTAATCAGGGGGTTCCGATTCAGATGTGGGGCGAAGGCGTCTTCAACTGCATAGCGAAAAGGTTCGGGAAGATTATAGAACCGTCAGAGGCCGATGATAGGGACTTAAACTTAAATTACGATGTGGTCGGAATAATCGTGAATGATGGATCATTTATAAATGAAAAGATAAAAGTTTGGTGGAAAAGGATGATGTTTGATGTCTGGGTGTCAGAGGCAGATTACATGTGGCAATTGAAGCTCACACCGGACAAGACGATGATAAAACAAACGATACTGGGGATCCCAAGTAAAATGGATGGAATCCATGCGGAGAATAGAACGACGAACGAACATGAGAAATAAAAGCCTGAAGACGACCAACAACCGTCAGAAAAGGAGGAATCACCGCCGAAAAATGGAACTCCGATGAACGTGGACGGGGAAGGCAATCCAAAAGACGAGGGCGATACATCGAACGGTGTGAATAAGGCATTGGAACAACCGGCATTTAATGAAGTGAGAGACAACGAATTAAATAAGGAGGATAACGAGGCAGCAAACATAAAGACACCCGGTAAAGTGGGAGGTCAAGAGACACAACCAAGTTTAAAGGACCTAAGGGCGGTAGGACCCAGGACACACCATTATTTGGACCTTGTGGGCTGAACGAAGATAATTATGTTGGGCCGACAAGGAAAGCCCAAAACAAAAGAAAAAGAGCAAGCCTGGTGGAAACTTGTAAAGAAAGCTTAAAGCCTAATCACACCATAGCTAAAAGAAAAATCCCTGATCTAAATGTTGACTTATCGGATGAATCTAGGCTGCGACCCAAAAGGAGAGCTCTAGGCAGGAAGAACAAAGCTAATAAAAGGAGAAATAGGGCTACAGTAAGAATTTCTAAAGAAGATACTAACAGTTTCGATCAAATAGGAACTGGGATTGATGATGAATATGAATCCGATTGGGTGGAGGATTCACGCTCAGAGGTAAACACAGAAGAAGTCGTTCCAGAAACACAGGTGTTTGAAAAGAGTATTGATGCTACAGAGCTTCAAAAGGAAATCAATGAGACGGAAAAGGTTGGACAGAAATTGGGTGTGGATCTATCACAAAAAGTGTCAATGGTCAGGGACGCAGTAGCCGAAGATTAGGTGGAAGTTGGGTTACCATAAATTACGGATCCCTAAACATAAAAGGAGTCGGGGGAGCAGGTAAGGGCGTAAGGACCAGAGAACTAATAACAAAATATAATCTGTCCTTTGTTGCAATACAGGAAACACAATTTAGGGGTATGCCAGTCAACGTAATCAGGAGATTTTGGACTAACTCAGATTTCGAGTATTCGAAAGTGGATGCGGAAGGAAGATCAGGAGGCTTATTATCAATCTGGAATACAGGTGTGTTCAAAAAAGACTCTTGAAATTAAAAATCAAAACTTTCTGTTAATAAAAGGACAAGTTATGGGTTATGAAGAGGAGATAGTTATTGTGAATGTTTATGGGTCAAGGATTCAAGCAAATAGAAGACGTCTATGGGGCGAACTATTAGTAGTAAGAAACGGCATCGATCGACAGTGGATAGTATTAGGGGATTTTAATGAGGTACGAGTACTGGAAGACCGATATAACTCACATTTTGACGTAAACGGCGCAATGTGCTTCAACAACGTCATAAGCAGTGGTGGATTTCAAGAATACAATATGGGAAGGAAGAAATATACGTTCATGTCGGGTGATGGCACGAACCTTAATAAGATTGATCGTGTACTATTGTGCGATAAATTTATGTCAAAATGGCCTAATGCAACGTTACTGGCCTTAAACAAAGATATATCTGACCATAGTCCGCTTATCCTCATCACGATAAACAATAATTTTGGACCGTCCCCGTTTAGATTGTTCAATAGCTGGTTCAGGAAGCTGGGTTTCGAGGAGGCAGTCAAAAAAGGTATTGCAAAAACGTGTGAATAATCCTTAAAACACGAAGTAATGGCAAACAAATTGAAAACGATTAGAGACAAACTAAAGCTATGGCGCAAGAATAAAAAAGAGGAAGAAGAGAAAGAGCTCATAGAGGCACGAAACAAACTGATAGCTCTTGATGATTTAGCCGAAAATAGGAGGCTTACGGAGGGGGAGATTAGTTTATGGCAAGGGTGTAAGGCAACCCTAAGAGAATGGCATCAGGCATAGCTTTTTGATTTACAATAAAAAGCGAGGGTGAGATGGGTAGAATTAGGTGATGAAAATACAAGTTATTTTCATTCAATAGTGAATAATCACATATCAAGAAACAAGGTCAGTGGCTTATGGATTGATAGGCAATGGATTTCGGATCCTGTGGAGATAAAAAGTCATTTCCAAAAAGCTTTTAAAGATAAGTTTAATGCACCTGCAACATCGAGACCTCGCGTCGGATCGGAGGGATTCTTAAAGCTAAGTGAAAGCCAGGCTGAAGGTCTAGTGTTACCTTTCTCACATGAAGAAGTACGTAAAGCAATCTGGGATTGTGGCATTTCTAAAGCACCGGGCCCAGATGGTATTACTTTCAAACTTATTAAGACGTACTGGGAAGAATTAAAAGAGGCGATTATGGATATCATGACACAGATCCACACTCACGGGTCTCTCCATTATACATGTAGTGCCTCCTTCATTGCCCTCATCCCAAAGGTAACTGATCCCATGACGCTTTCAGAATTTAGACCTATCTCATTAATAGGAGTGATAAATAAAATTATTTCTAAGGTACTAGCAAACAGAATTAAGGGGGTCATAAAAAGTGTTGTATCGAATGAACAGTCTGCATTTTTCTCAGATAGAAACATTGTTGATGGACCACTGGTTATAAACGAAGTAATGGGGTGGGCAAAAAAGACAATGAGAAGTATTTTCGTATTTAAAGCTGACATCGAAAGGCGTATGATACACTTAACTGGAAGTTTTTAATATCCGTATTAACACATATGGGCTTTCCACCGAAACGGAGGAATTGGGTTATGGGGATTCTTTTTGCAGGTAGAGGTTCGGTACTTGTAAACCGATCCCCAACGGGGGAATTTCAATACATAAGAGGCCTACGACAAGGGGATCCTTTGTCACTCTTCTTATTCATTGTGGCAATGGAGGCATTACATATTATGATGGAAAGGGCAAGGAATGCAAATTTATTCTCAGGGGTTAAACTACCAGGTGACGGTCCACATATAACACATATGCTATTCGCTGATGACTCGATTTTTGTTGGTAAATGGAACGAAGACAACATTAAGAATCTCAAGAGAATACTCAGAATTTTTTATCTCGTGTCGGGCTTGAAAGTTAATCCGCGAAAGAGTCAACTATTTGGTGTGTGCTCGAAGAGTTTGGATTAAAAGTTGGGGCAAATATGAATAAGATAGCAAATTGGAAAGAAGTGATCGATACATTTAACAAAAGGTTAACAAACTGGAAAGCAAAACACCTATCCTTTGTCGGAAGGGTAATTCTAGTTAAGTCAGTTCTAGGTAGTCTACCAAACTACTATTTGTCGTTATATAAATGTCCGAAAGCCGTTATTAAAGTTCTTGAAGGGATTAGAAGGAAGTTTCTATGGGGTGGGTGCAACATTAACAACAAAATCAGATGGGTAAGATAGGACAGAGTTGAGGCATCAAAGGATTTCGGGGGACTTGTAATCGGTAATATTAAGGATTTAAACTTGGCACTATTGCTAAAATGGTGGTGGCGTCTAAAAATGGAGCCAAACCAAATATAGGTTAGAGTTGTAAAAGCTATTCATTGTAATAAAAGAAAGATCAAGTCAATCCCGGTGAAAAAAAACATTAACGGGGGTGTGGAAAAATATAGGGGAAATCGACGCTGAGTTTACAAAAAATAACATCAATGTAAATATGTGCCTAAAAAGCAAAGTAGGAGTTGGGCATAAAACTATGTTTTGGGAAGATACATGGCTCGGAAACGAGCCATTAAAGACTCGATATCAGGATTTGTATCAATTGGCAGTGGATAAAAGTGCGTTAGTGATGGACTGTTATAAGTTAAACGGTGGGGGCCGTATATGGGACTGGGCATGGTCAAAAGCTCCTGAAACCGAAAGGGAAAGACAGGAGATGGAGGGACTAAATGCACTACTGATGCAGTATCCGATCTCTATTAACAGTGATATTTGGTATTGGAAAGACATCGACCAACTGAGTTTCACGGTAAAAATGGTAAGACAAACACTATCACAGCAGGTCGATTTGAATGCACAAAGTGGAGAGTTTGTATGGAACAAATGGGCATCCGAAAAAAGCAACATGTTCGTTTGGCGAGCTATAGATAATAAGATACCAATGGCAACAACATTACGAGAAAGGGGTTTGACGTTACCAAATCATAATTGCAGTATGTGCGGTGCAGCGGAGGAATCGGAAAATCATGTTCTACTACAATGCAGTTTTGCGAAGCAGATGTGGAAGTCAATCTTGGATTGGGTCAAGTGCCGAACAATAAGCATAGAAGGATCCCTAAAATAGTTGATACAGGAGGTAATTGATTTACAAAGGAGCCGAAACAAAAGAAAGGTTATACACGCAATCGTTTTACAAACAATATGGAGCCTATGGAAAATCAGGAATGAGAAGATATTTAAAGGCAAACCGTGAGTTATTCAAAAAGCGGCGGAAGATATAAAGGAGGAATCTTATCAATACATGAAACAAAGATCAAAATTCAAATCAATTTTAAGGCAACAATGGTGGGATTTCAATTTTATTATGTAATAGTTACAATGTAATGCTTCTATTTTGCTGTATCTGTATTCGTTGGTTCTCAGTTCCTAGTTCCTGGCTGGGAGCTTTCGGTTTTTTGATTGGAATAAAGCCTCGTTTGCTATTAAAAAAACAAAACGTATTTGTGATTAATCATTTCATTAACCACCATTTACCCTTCAAACATGCCCTTAACCCATATGATTTTCCTTTAGCTTAGTCATAACTCACTCCCTTAAGAATTCATTCACCTAAACCTAATAAACTTAATTATACATAGACCCGTTTATCCAACTCAGGATTCGCTTTATCTTCGCATAGTTACTTTATTATATTTTATGATAAGCAAATATATTCATATATGTTACGGTTATAGGGATATAAAACTTGTATAATATGCATAATGTCATATAAATATACTAGCTATTTTGGTGATATTCTTACTAAATCTATAAAATTGCTAGACATGTGGCTTATTATTATAATTTTTTTTGTAAAAGAAAAACATGTGAATTAAAATTTAAATGTATATTTTCATCATATTTACGTTCTGTTTAAAAAAAAAAATTAAATAGTATAATTCTTTTTTTCA
This sequence comes from Helianthus annuus, assembly GCF_002127325.2. Classification (NCBI taxonomy): domain Eukaryota; kingdom Viridiplantae; phylum Streptophyta; class Magnoliopsida; order Asterales; family Asteraceae; genus Helianthus; species Helianthus annuus. Next base: position 7,165,480 of record NC_035445.2, read on the forward strand.
TTTATAAATATAATTCTGTTTTTAATGTTTCTCTACCAGAAATATGCCCACTTACCTTGATTCTTACAAAGTGGATTCTAAAGCTTTAATTAGCTGCATGTTCCGTTATTGTTGGCATATTAATAATGCAATTAACATAGTTTTATGAAACATGAATCACGTATTTGCCAAATGAATGCAAAATATGCCGACCATTGGAAACGATAGCTTACAAGCATATCTTTTCCTTTCATCTTTCCCATATAATATTGAAAATTTGAGTTGTGGGGTATATAAAAACATGAGTCTAGCATGATTTTTGTGTGAATATATTTTAATCTTTAAATACGATTTTAGATTATATCATTCTGACACGAATTTATTTATTATTAACCATGCATGTATCATGGAATTTATTTAGATGAACATCCCTAGGTGAAATAGGGGTTGTTGGTAATCCGTCAATGAAGGTCTATGGGTAAATGCACGGTATCCCTGACCGCGGGAGGGATTTCCCTACCCAGTTTGCTACCCGACCAAGCATCCTGGCGGTGAATTCCCAGTCTGCTCAGGGTAAGAATCGAACTTGCGACCTCCCCTTGCAGGTTTTAAGATGGGTGTCAGTGGCCACTGGGCTGACACCAAGTGGTTAATGAAGGTCTATTGTGAAACATGGATTGGTAACGAAATTTACAAAGGGATCCCTAGTTGAAAATTACAAACGGATTACTAACAAAACTCATGCTTAGATTGATGTGAAGAATCACTAACAGATTAGCGACGTAACTTTCAGTCTTTCACAGACGATTTACAATCAGGTTTGGCATTAACGACTGTCTTTTCTGTTGCTAGTCAGCGACATATCAACTTTGTCGATATCATTGCTGAATTAGCGTCAAATATATTACCTCCGAATTAGCGATACTCTTTCACTGAAGAATTAGCTACGGTCTTTTAACCGACGAATCAACGACAACACTTCATTAGTGATATGTAGTTTCTTTAATAAAATAAAAAATATGTTTGATTGCATGCAAGTACAAATAATGCATTCCAAGTAAATATCAACTTCAAATAATATTCATTTAAAAAATGTTCTCGTTCCCAAACGCCTTTTATCCATAAGCAAGCTTACCCATGGTTTGCCAATAGATGTACTTTTCTCTAACAACTCTTTTCATATTCAGGATCGTACAACCAAGGAGATCCTAGCAAAGGGCACATGTGAAAATGGACGTTATGTTCTTCGAGAAGGAAATCATGCTTTCACTGCTTCCTACTCAACTCATCATCTCAAAGCCTCGTATGAAAAGTGGCGCGGACACATGTCTTTTGATATTGTTTCTAGACTTCATAAACATGGTTCTTTGTTTGTTACTTCATTATTGCCAAAACCGATTGTTTGTTCTTCTTTTCAATTATCTAAATCTCATCGTTTACCATTTGCTTTAAACACAAAACGTTCCATGCATCTTTTAGATTTAATACATTGTGATTTGTAGGGCCCAGCGCATGTTACTTCTTCTAGTGGTTATCGATTTTATGCTATATTTATTGATGATCACTCTCGTTTCACATGGTTTTATCCTCTCAAACACAAATGTGATTTTTATGAGGCCTTGTTAGCAGTGTTGCAAAAGTCGGATTCCTCGGCCGAGTACTCGGCGAGTACTCGGTCCTCGGACCTCCACCTTGGCGACTTCCTCCTAGGCGGTCTCAACTAGTCGGCCTCGGGAGTACTCGGTCCTAGTCGGCGCCTAGTCGGCCTACTCGGAGCCTAGTCGGCCTAGTCGGAGCCTAGTCGGCCTAGTCGGTCTAGGCGGTCAACGTGGTTTGTTGACTTTTAATCGGTCAAACTCGGTCAAAATCGGCCTACTCGGCCTTGTACTCGGACTACTCGGCCTTGTACTCAGACTAGTCGGACTTGTATTCAGAATATTTGAACTTTAAACATGTTTCATTTTAAATTATACCCAGTTGACATGAATTATGCTTATTTTAACACATAAATAATATATAACAATTAATTTTATTTATATTTACCATGTCCGCGTACTCCCCGAGTACTCTCCGAGTACTCCGATTACTCCCAACTCCCCAGTCGGCCGACTAGGGACCGCCTAGCGACTTTTACAACACTGCTTGTTAGTGTTTGCACCCTTTGTTCAAAATCAGTTATCATGCAAAATTAAGGTGTTTCAAAGTGATGGTGGACCTAAGTTTACCAATAATCGTGTGCAAAAATTCTTTCATGATCAAGGCATTCACCACCGTCTTTCTTGTCCGCAAAAAATGGCCATGCTGAATGCACACACATACACATAACCGAAACCGGCCTTGCTATGCTTTTTAACTCTCATGCCCCAGCCACCTTGTGGGTAGATGCCTTTGCCTCTGCCACATTCATCATAAATCGTCTACCATCGTTAGTACTCGATTTTAAATCCCCGTATGAAATCTTGTATGGCCGATGTCCAACCTACTCCAACCTTCGCATTTTTGGTTGTCGTGTACTTCCATGCTGAAGGGATTATGCCAAGCACAAACTATCCCCTCGTAGTGCCAAATGCATCTTTATCGGGTAGGATGCTAAATACAAGGTTTATCGGTGCTTGGATCCCATTACTCAACGGGTCTACATCACTCGACATGCCTAGTTTGATAGTTTGATGAGGAAAATTTCCCGTTTAGTACTCATGTTAAACCCGTTGATGAAGCCACTCTAGTCTTCTCGAACTTTGATGAAACCTTACCCGTCAATCCTTTACCGAGCCCACCTATCTTACCTACCCCTACTCCAACCAACAAGTCAATCACACCCACCTCCTGTCCCTTATGTCCTGCATCTTCACACCCTACTATCCATCAACCCACATCTTCGGCCCACTCCCACCAAACTCCTGCCAGCCCGCCGCCCATGGCCCATCCGCCTACTTCAGCCCACAACACTTCTCCTTCGGCCCATACTTCCTCCTCTCAAACCGCACCTAATTCCACTACCATCCCTCCTCTATCTCCAGGTATTCGCGGCCCGCACCCTTCCACTCAACCAACTCCTGAAGCCGGATCCTCTGCTGAGCCGATATCATCTCATCCCATGCGGACTCGATCAAAAAATGGCATTTACAAACCAAAATATTATGCTAATCTTTGTTTGTTTTCAGGTCCTTTACATTATCCTTTACTTGCAGCCGGTGTTGTAAAAGTCGCTAGGCGGACCCTAGTCGGCCAATGGGGGAGTTGGGTGTACTCGGAGTACTCGGACATGGTAAATATAAAGAAAATTAATTAATGGATATTATATATATGTCAAAATAAGCATAATTCAAATAAAAAAAATAATAATCCATGTTAAAATAAGCATAATATAAAAGTCAACAAACGAGGTTGACCGACTAGGCCGAGTATGCCCGAGTAGTCCCGACTTGACCAACTTCTCTCTGAAAAGTCAACAAACGAGGTTGATCGACTAGGCCCGACTAGTCCCGACTAGACCGAGTACTATCTGAAAAGTCAACAAACGAGGTTGACCGACTAGGCCGACTAGTCCCTACTAGACCGACTACTCTCTGATGTTGACTGATTTGACCGCCGGCGACTAATTGAGTCCGCCTAGGAGAAAATCACCTCGGAGGGGTTCAGAGGACCGACTACTCGCCGTGTACAAGGCCTTGGAATCCAACTTTTACAACACTGCTTGTAGCATAGGATCCCCGTGGTTACAAATAAGCAGCAAAACATTCCAAGTGGGTAAAGGCCATGGAAGAGGAAGTTAACGCGCTACGAGCTAACAACACTTGGGTTCTCGTTCCACGTCCGACGAATGCAAACATAGTTGGTTCAAAATGGATTTATTGAACCAAATATAAAGAGGATGGATCATCGACAGATACAAGGCTCGCTTAGTTTCCCAAGGTTTCACTCAAGTTCCTGGTCTGGATTTTTCTCATACTTTCAGCCCTATAGTAAAGGCTTCTACAGTCCATGTGCTTCTTGCACTTACCACAATCTATGGATGCTCGCTTCATCAGTTGGATGTTCGTAATGCTTTTCTAAATGGAAACCTCACAAAAACTGTCTACATGGAACAACCACAAGGTTTTATTGATCAACAGTTTCCTCATCACGTATGTCGTCTACAAAAGGCTCTCTATGGTCTAAAATAGGCGCCTTGTGCCTGGTTTCAACGCCTTAGTAGCTTCTTACTTCACAATGGTTTTCTTTGCAGCAAAGCCGATGCCTCTTTATTTATCTTTAAAAAGGGGCCAGCCATTGTCTATCTTCTCGTTTATAGTGATGATTTCATCATCACTGGCAGTGATCCTGATCTTGTTCAATCGTTTACTATCGGGTTGCATAAAGAGTTTTTGATAAAAGATTTGGGTGTACTTGGATATTTTTTGGATCTTGAGGTTACTTATTCTGCCACAGGTATTTTCCTCGGCTAGGCCAAATTTGCTCACGACATATTAGCCCGTGCAGGACTATTGGTTGCTAAGCCTGTTGCTACTCCTCTAGCTTCAACCGAAACATTTCACAGTAAAGGCGATTCGTTTCAGGATCCAACTCTTTATCGGTCCTTAGTTGGTGCGCTGCAATATCTCACGGTTACTCATCCGAATCTTTCTTATGCGGTTAACCAGGCTAGTCAACATTTGCAGTGTCCTACCACTTCTCATTTTCAATCCGTCAAGCGCATCTTGCACTATGTTTAAGGGAGCATCTCCTTCGACTTAACCTTCTCCAAGCCTACTACTACCAACTTAGTTGGCTACTCCGATGCAGATTGGGCTAGGTGCATTGAAACAAGGAGGTCAACTTATGGATACTCAATTTATTTGGGTGGCAACCTTGTTTCATGGAGTGCAAAGAAATAACCCACAGTTTCCCGATCCAGTTGCGAATCTGAATACCAGGCGATGGCCAACACTGCTACGGAAATTATTTGGCCAACTCATCTTCTTCGAGAGTTGCATGCTCTTCCTATGGATCGACCTACTCTTCTTTGTGACAACAAAAGTTCCATCTTTCTAAGTCAAAACCCAGTCTCTCATAAGCGAGCCAAACACGTTGATATTGATTATCACTTTGTTCGCAAACTTGCCTCTTCTGGTCAGCTCTACACCAAGTTTGTTCTATCGAATCTCCAGGTTACGGACATTTTCACCAAGAGTCTCTATAAGCCTCTCTTTGAAAAATTTCATGGCTTGCTTCGCGTTGGTCCCCACCTGTTCGATTGAAGGGGGTAATAGCCTACCGTAAATCAAGCAATTGATTTACGAAGATATCGCTTGTAAGTATTGTCTTGATTGTATTTATTTCCTTTCCTAGAATAGGTCATTGTATCTCTATTTATTGTAACATTCTTGGTCAATAATATTCAAGAGATTTGAGTCCTCATAAGAAGAATATGAGATATGATTATCACTCACGTAGAGGTTAATTCTCTATCGTATTAGTTTCAGGGGCGCAACTTGGTAGGGACCCGGGGGGCCAAACTTTTCGCTCAGTAGTGTCTGGTATTTAGTTTTCGTATAGAATTTTTAGGTATATACGTTTTCGACCCTCCGGCCGGAAATCTCAAGCTTCGCCATTAATTAGTTTGATAGGTTAATTTTTGGGATGGTTAGTTGAATACTCAACCTTGATACGATCTATATATTTATTTTCATGTCATGTATTAGGTCATGTAAGAATTTGCCACCCCTGTAATACAACTTTATTTCATATATTTGATAAACTTATCGCTAACATAGCAAGATTTGCCAAGGAGAACGTCGAAATCATTGGTAGGAAGTTTGAAGACGCTGAAGGAAAAGGTAAGGCACATCATATACCTTCTCAGGAATTCAAGATCCATAATAACTCTTTCATAAACCAAGGAAATGGAAAACTTTTTAGTGATCTGTTTCCCAAAAACATTAACAAGTCAGTTAACAATAGTATCCCGGTGTTGGATACTGATGTTAGTATTGAGTTATTTGACGAAACATCAGCTTTTAAGGAGTTGATAGAATGTGCCTTGGTCGGTAGGTGTAAGGACCTAAAGATTTTGCGAAGCCTGAACCTCATCTTAGCGGAGAGTAGAATCAAGGGGGTGACATTAAGCTATTTAGGTGGTCTATCCATGCTCCTTAAGTTCGAAGAAGATGAGACTTATGTCAACTTTCTGTTAGATCATAACATTTGGAAGGACTGGTTTTTTAACCTTGACCCGTTGAACTGTCAATCGCTCCCGTTCGAACGACTGGCATGGGTTAGGGTTCTAGGTGTTCCTATGCATCTTGCAGACAATGACATCCTTAACAACATAGCTAAACATTTCGGAAAAATAGTGCACGATTCACAGTTGGAGGCGGAAGACGGTAACTTATCAGTTAGTTGGATCGGGTTGTTGGTGGGAGAAGGAGACAGGATTCACGAACGTGTTACGTTAAAATGGAAGGACAAACAGTTCTGAGTTTGGATTGAAGAAGAAATAAGCGATTGGATCCCAGATTCAGTAGGCAAGGTGAATGTTTTGGGTGATGAGACGAAGTCACCGGAAAAGTCCGGTTCCGATGAAGTTCAGCAAGAAGACGCTGCGATGCCGCTATGGCCGAATAATCGAAGGGTGGCAGAGGAATTCGAAAGGACTGTAGAAGTTAATGCAGCCGCCAATACGGGTTTTAATAATATTATTGATAATAACGTTATTATTATGGGGAAGGGTAGTAGTGTTTCACCTTCTCATAATGTTGTGGAGCCGCAATTCCCTCCGGGTGGGGCCCAAGGTAACAATGGTGGAGAAAATTCTCCTTGTAAAGAGGTTTATTTTTTTAATTCGGCAGAACAACATTCGAGGCCCAAAAAAAGAATTATTAAAATGAGGCCCAGGAACAAAGCCCACTCTCACCAAGGGGACCCCAGCCCTAACTCAGCTGAGAGACCCAGGAAGCGAGCCAGGGACGATGGGATTTCACTTTTGACTTAAATGTGGACTTGATTAATAATAACTCAGATAACAACCAAGGTAAGGAGCACACTGATAAGGAGGTCCCGGTCATGTTGGATTCGGCAGAGGTTCAGAACAGATCGGCTGCAGATATTAATTCCGATGCTAGGTGCACTGAAGAGAATATTAATGAAGCTCGTTCGAGTGATGATAAGGCGGAAGTAGTTGCAGATTCTTTCGAACCCCAGGATTCTGATGAGGTAGAAGAAATGTTAAACATCGGTAAACTGGTGGGAGTTAATCTTGGAAACCATAATGAGCTTGTCAAGGATGCGATTAGAGGCGAAGGTATGTACGCGGTAAATCCATGAATATTCTCTCTTTAAATATTCGAGGTATTATTGGGGGAGTTAAAGCGAACTGGGTTAAGGAAATAAGACTGTCTAACAAAATAGGGGTTGTCGCTTTACAAGAATCTAAGATGGAGTCTGTTTCGAGATCAGGTTTAGCGGGTTATTGGGGCAATAATAATTTCGAGTTTGCTTTTGCTGCCTCTGTCGGTCTTTTTGGTGGGTTGATTTGGATCTGGGATCCGAATATTTTTAAAGTTGAATCGATTGTCCAGAATAGATGTTATTTGCTAGTTAGAGGCACGTTGGTTGGAAGTGGGGTTACAATAAATTTGACCAATGTTTATGCTCCTTAAAGTATTGTGGCCAAACATCAACTTTGGGATGAACTCTCTGTCTTGTTAAATTCGTTCGATGGTCAATGGGTTCTAGCTGGCGATTTTAATGTTGTTCGTTTTTTAGAAGAAAGGAAACATTCTAAGTTTAAAGCAGTGTGCGCTGAAAATTTCAACAATTTTATTTTTGAGAACGGGTTGCAGGAATATACTTTACAAGGCCGTAAGTTCACGTGTATTAGGGATAACGGTAGAAAGCTTAGTAAGTTGGACCTGTTCTTGGTTTGCTCGGAATTTTTAACACGTGGCCCCAGGCGTGTGTGAGGGTGCTTCCGGGTAGGCACTCGGATCATTGTCCTATTATTTTGGAGGTTTTTGATCTCAAATTTGGTCCCCGGCCGTTTCAGGTTTAGAGTTCTTGGATTGGTCAGTCGGGTTTTGAGGAAGCTGTTAATGAGGCTTCGGAGAGTTTTTCTTCTTACGATCCGCCTGATGTGAGTCTCACTTCCAAGTTCGCTCACATTAGAGCTCGTCTTAAGTTATGGAGGGATGAGTTTTTATCAAAAGAAAAATAAAGTGAAAATTTGGCTTTATCTGAATTAGAGTTTTTGGAGAATGAAATGGAGTCTAGGGACCTTACAGAAGAAGAAGAACGGATTTTGGCGGAAAATAGAAAATTTGTAAGAGAAGTGGCCTATAGAAAGAATTCAGACCTTAAACAAAGAGCTCGTTCGAAGTGGGCGTTAGATGGAGACGAGAACTCCAAATTCTTTCACGCCATGATTAACAATAGGAAAGCAGCAAACTCGATTCATAGCCTCAACATAAATGGTGAATGGTGCCCCAAACCGACGCTTATTAAGAAACAGGTCCTCTCTTTCTTCCAGGACAAATTTAAAGATAGTGTCCCTATCCGGCCGGAGATGGAATGCAACAACATTAAGAAGATTTCGGAAGAGGAAAGGAACTTTCTGATTGAGCCTTTCACTGAGCGGGAAATAAAAGAGGTTGTTTTTTATTGTGGGGATGAGAGGGCCCCGGGTCCGGATGGGATGAATTTTAGATTTATTATTAAGCATTTCTGGAATTTATTCAAGGATGACTTTGCGAGAATTTTTGAATGGTTTTACAATTACGGTAAAATTACGTTAGGTAGTGGGGCTTCGTTTATTGCTCTAGTTCCTAAGGTAAAAGATCTGGTTTCTCTTAATAACTACAGGCCTATTAATTTGGTTGGTGTGATTAGTAAGGTGATCTCCAAAGGGCTTGCAAATCGAATGAGGATGGTTCTAGACAGAGTCATTTCGGATTCGCAATCGGCTTTTCTCAAAGGTAGATACATCTTGGATGGCCCTCTTATAGTCAACGAACTTATCTCTTGGATCAAAAAGAAGAAATCCAAGGCCTTTATCTTAAAAATCGATTTTGACAAGGCTTACGACAACGTTAATTGGAATTTTGTTGTGAGCATCCTCCATCAAATGGGATTTCACAATAACAATAAATGGTGTAATTGGATTATGGGTATTCTTAAGTCGGCCAATTCTTCCGTTTTGGTCAATGGATCGCCTACTTTCACGTTTAGATGTGAGAAGGGTATGAGACAAGGTGATCCGTTATCTCCGTTTCTATTCTTGGTAGTGATGGAGGCTCTCTCATGTATGATCGATAATGCTAAGGTGGCTGAGGTTATTAAAGGGATTTCTACTCCAAATAATGGGCCAAACATTGCTCAACTTTTGTACGCTGATGACGCTATTATGATGGGAGAATGGTCTAGAGCCGAATTATTAAACATTGTGAGAATCCTACGTTGTTTTTTTCTTTGCTCAGGTCTTAAAATCAACATTGATAAGTCTAACCTATATGGCATTGGAGTGGGATTGGTGGAAATTGGAGATATGGCGAATGTGGTGGGTTGTAAACCGGAATGTCCCCCTTCAAATATCTCGGGCCAAAAGTCGGAGCCAATATGAACCGGGTTACCAATTGGCAACCGGATATTGAGACTTTTCGTGCTCGTCTTTTAAAATGGAAGTCTCATCTCCTTACGATCGGGGGAAGGGTAGTTCTAATAAAGTCTGTCATGGAAAGCCTCCCGACATATTACTTTTCGCTCTACAAAGCGCCTAAGAAAGTCATTACAGATTTAGAATCCATGATAAAGAAATTCCTTTGGGGAGGATCTTTGGAAGAAAGAAAAATGCATTGGGTTGATGGGATAAGGTTACTCGCCATAAAAAATGGAGGTTTGGGTTTAAACAAACTAGATGTGACAACCCGTACTCTCGTTGTCAAGAGAAGGGCATTTTGGTAACACACTCATTTATTAACATCATTATTAATGGTAACGTTATTATTTGCGAAATAATAATAATCCACGATGAGAGGGTTATTCATGTATTTATTTTATTTACCGTTATCCTACTGATAAACCGGGATAGTCGGTTGAGCGAGACGCGTAGTCATTAGACGAACTCACACACTCGGGCTAGGCCCAAGCCCACTCCCTAAACCTAAACCCTACCTATTTAACATCCTTGCAAACCATCCCTCACCATATCTTTTATTATAATAAAACCCTAAATGAGAAAACATCAGCCGCACAAGCCCACACTTCTATTCTCCTCTCTAACCTCCGGTCACCGGAGACCCACTCCAATCGGCGACAGACTCCTGCCACCCCTCAGGCCAGACGACACCCCTTTCCTTCCTACATTCCCTTTGTACCGTCATACGCGCACACCCCTGAAACCCACAACCCTCCTCTTCATGTATTTGATACCCCCCCCTGTTACTCGGTGATAAACGGTCAACCACCACTTGGTGGTGGCGACGTGCAACCCAGCAGCAGCAGACGTGTTGTATGGCGGGTGATGTTGAAGATGGTTTTCGGATAACTCCGGCTGCGACGGGCGACGATACACGGCGGCGATGATGGGTGGTTGACGGTGGACGGTGAATGGAGTACGGCGGCAACGGAAGTTAACGGCGGCTACTGGAGCTTCGGCACGTGCAACAGTGACACACGCACTCCCTTTCGGTCCACTTCATTACTCGGTCAGTAGCATATTATCTCTGAATGCCTGTGTTTGTTGTGATTCTCGACCCTCTATATGTTTGTTTATTTTAGAAATACCTGTTGAAATGGTTTTGTAATTCTTTTGGTGCTTCGACTTGATATATAAGAAGTAAATTAGAGGGTGTTCACTGTGAATCTTGATTGATGAAATAATGGTTACTATTTGTGATGAATGTTAGTATGTGATAATTATGTTGAAACCACACTTTGTTCATGCTAGTGCTGCTCTGTTCATACTCAAAAATATGATACTGGGTTTTCTCTTAAAATGGGTTTTCTTCTAATAAATGTACACTTGCTTATGCACCAGGTACAACCTGGTTAAGCTTGTTTGAATACTTAACATGAAAATGATGTTTATGAGGATCACTGTTAAATGCCTTAAATGATTGCTTGAAAGATGAAACGATGATAACAAATAACGTTGATTTCTGTTAAATATTGAAATGATTATGATGATGATGAGGATAGGGGTTACTAGTCGATTAGAATAATAAAGATGTTACTGATATGCGAAATTGTTAACTGTTTGTAAGTTGAAGATGAGAATAATTAGTAATACATACATATTTTATGTTTCTAGATTTTATGATTGAATGAGGAATGAAGGTAACCAAGTATGAAAGTTTGATGATAGATTTTCATGGATTGTACATATGGGTATGCGTAGGGTACAACTGGTTGATGCGTGCTTTTGTATTTTGAAGGTGATGAGTGTCACGTGATGATTAGAGAATTTTGTGATCACATGTTTTGTCTCTTTCTGATTGATTTGAAAAGAGTGAAAGGAATGGGTATAAATATTAGTGACAGACTATTCAAAAGAAAATGTGATGTTACTGATTTGTATGCTCTCTTTATGATGAACGGTTGAAGGTGGTATGAATATTTGAAATGCTATGTTTTAATCCATTTGAGTAAGTATTTAGACAATAAAACATGTTTATAAAATTTGATTGGCTAGTACATGCTTATGAAATCTGGTTGGATAGTACCGAATTGGATAAGGGGTCTAGAAGCATCGGTGGTGGTTGCGAGTCGAGACCGTAGGGTTGCGACTCGAGACCATTATATGACAACTCGAAACCAAACAACACACTCCAGTAGTCGGGACCAGCTCGGTTACGACTCGAGATCTCCCGATCTCGACTCGAGACCTCTAAAAATTGCGACTCAGTCATGCACAACTCAAGACCGTCTGGTTGCGACTCGGAACTTCATGGTTGCGACTCGAGGCCTCTTGTTCTCGAGTCGAGGCCACCCGGTTTCGACTGGACCACTCTGCTCAGTTATTGGGCCGCACAAACTGATGTTTGCATGCTAGGATAGGCCCAATAACGTATATGCTAGTATGACTTACGTGCTATGTGTTGGATACGTGTAGTTGTATGAGACATTTACTTGCACACGAACCTAATAAATTTTTATAAACCATAATAGGGTATGGTTGACCAATGTAACACAAGTAAATTAACTACCGAGCAAAGCAAAGGTGAGTTCACTACTTTTTACTTAAAGCATGCATTCCCGGTGGTTGGGAAACGGAACGAAACAACTTTTCCTGGTTTGGAATTGCTTACTATCTCCTTATGAGGGATGCGGTATTTCTATCTCCTTGTGTGGGATACGGGTAACAACATTATCCCCGGTGGGGGATACAAACTTACTTTTCTTCCCTTGTTACTGGGAACTTTTAGTTAATTACTGTTTATACGGAAATGCAACGAGCAACACTAAACGAAACTCTATCACTTAAGTCCCTACTACATAATACCGATTAGTCGCCGGGGCCAGGCGAACGGGTTATTAGTTGATAGCGCTATTTAGGTCTTACCAACCTCACACCGTGCCATGGTATGGGATCGGTCGTGAACTAATGTACTCAGGCATCCGTCAATGATGATAGAACATTGACATCGGGGCATCCTGCGGAAACGCAAACGGTTACCTAGTGTTCGGTATTGGAAAAACAGTTTAGTCGCTTACTTATGGGGTAGCTCCCCATGGCATGTATAAACGGGTAAATTAACTGGTTACAACAAGTTTTTGGAATTAAAACTGGAAAACTGCAAACACGTGAACTCGCCAACGTTATGTTGACACTCTACTGCATGCTTTGCAGGTTGCTCGATACAGCTTGGGACGGACGTTGCAATCGGATGGAGTGCGTGGTTCGTAAGTAACATGTTAATAAACTTGTAGTTTCAATTAAGATGCGTTTTCTTCCCCTTTCCGCTGTGAACTTAAACTATGTTTTGAAAAATTTAAATTAGGTCACTAATTATGCTAATTTTTATATCAATAACTAATCTGTTCAAAATAATTAGTGGCTAAGATCCTGGTCGTCACACGCCTCGCGGTAATACTCCGCATGTGGATTTTGAGGGTGTGACAGATTGGTATCAGAGCCATTGGTTATAGCGAACTAGGTTTTAAATATAAAATATTTTGGTTTGGGAAATAAAATATTTTTATAAGAAAACCAGACTATAACCGTTCTTTAGTGGAAACCACAACTACACCACACTCCGGATTGCAAGGTTCGTCAACCTCAGGTGCTCACCTGGTAATGGTGGGCTAACGACATTTACTTGTGCATAACTTATGTGTGTGAACACGCATGTGTGTATGTGTATAATTGGCATATATGTGCGTACATTTAGTATTTAATCCAGTGGATCATACGAAGGCTAGGCTAGCTTGTTACGTGTTAAACAGGAGCGAGTCCTCCTAAACCTGATTCGAAACCATGATACGCTAAGGGCAAGGAACAAGTTAATCCAAGCCCTCATCCATGTACGTCCTGATATCACCCCTGGATTGGAACGAATCGGCGCGGTGAACGATTGCTTGATATACTTGCTTAGGAGAGGCCTGTTACGAAACACATAGAGAAGTTACGAGAACGAATCGCCAAAGGGGAGCCACCCCTATATCATGAGATATTAGAAGAAGCAACAGCGCCATTCGTATTCTTTTTTTTTACTTGCGTATTTCTTTTCCCAATTTAAGTGGTGAGACTTGTTCCCCCACACGACTGATCACCTGGATCCTCGAAGCGTTCTAGTAAGTCTACACTTTTCGGGTTTTTGTTTACACGTCTCCAACACGTAAAACCTGGGTGGTGTATGCTTCTCATTGTGGTGCCAGCAATCGCATTACCTCTCCATCGACCACGAAGTTATTTCCTCCTAATTCCTCGTTACATGGTTAATCCTTGCTCAAGTTAAGCTTATACCTTAGCACGCCCCAAAACCCAGCAAGTTGATATCCTTCCTACGAACCGGCGTATTTGAAGACATGGCTAGACAAAGATACGAGCCAGTCAACCCACCGACGAGTACGGTGACCTTGATGCTTACCTTATCCTTCAATTGCCATAACCGTTATTCTTTGACGACTTTTCTAATTCTACGAATCCTTTCACTAGCTTCCGTACGAATCAATGTTTATTGCTTAAGACGGTATCCTCACTTCTATCGTTTCTTTATTACGGCATCCACGTTTCTTCATATGGAAACCTTGACCTGATTTCTCTCCAGATTTATGAATTCAGCAAGATAGACCGTTAGTCGACAAACCTCATAAACCCTGAAATATGGCAACATCTACCTCAATCATGCCTTTTCGAAAGTCTGTTTCCGCAGTTTCACATCAACCCCCCCCCCCTCGACGATGCAAGCACTACTTCAAACTCATTTGCATGGCTTAGACTAATCCGCTCGAACTTGATTCCCTACCGATCTGAGAAATCATATCCTACTAGACGTCTCTGTAGACGTTAAAACCTACAGACCCGCGTGAGGGTCATTCCTCTCTAGCCGCTTCATATTGTGCTAATCACATCGACGTAACGCCCCATATCGGCAAGCGACATTCTTCTAACTATATACAACTTGTGTACGACCAGCTACCTCATCGACGTTAGATAAATCCCTATTGCCGATCCCAAAGCCTTCATGTTTTGTCTCAAGTTGAAAGCAGCAGTTATGACTACCCCTCTTGCATTATTTCCCTACTCGTGTTATTATTCACGGATTCCATGATCCTTATCTACTCTGCACAAATCTCCGTTTGAACGAACTACTTCCTGCGGATGTTACCCGCTGGAGCGACGACCCAAGGATAGCCCGGGGGTAACGGGTATCGCAAGCACTGTTCTTCGAACTCGATACAATCAACAGCTGGATTACGACACTCGAAATTATTCCATCCTACAATTGTTTCCTTCGACGACGTCCAAACCTATTCCGGAAACCAGTGGAAATCAGGACGACTCCTACGCTTTACCCTGGTACTTCTACAACATGAACCGCCTTGCGCAAAGTTTTCAATGCACCGACTTTTAACGTCGCAAAGCCCGCATTTCTCGACCGTATACGCAACCCCTCATGATTTGAAATCGAAAGGGCATCCCCTAGCATTCGAGGAATGCTCAAATACCCGCAACTCCAACGATTGGAAGATGATCTACAAGGTGCTTCTATCTTACTCTCTCCTGTCTAAGGCATTGATGAAATGTCTACCAGTAACGGCACGCGACCAAAGAAACCAACAGGTTTTCGAACTTGCAACCATCTACTTGGTAGAAGTAGATACTGGGCACGGGATGCCAACTTCTCTTATATCTGATTGTAAACCACGTTTTGCAACCGATTCATCGCAAGGCTGTGCGCAAAAGACTTTTGACTCACGTTTAGGCATGAGCACCACTTATCGCCCGGGAACTGATGGACGGGCCAAACGCACCATCCAAGCACCCAATGGCATGCTAAGAACATGTGTTATCGACCATGGATACGAGTGACCCTTCCCTTTTGTAGAATCCTCTTCCAACAACTGCTAACGCACTAGCATACAGGCAACACCATTTGAGGCATTGCACGGACTTAGATGCCGGTCACCTCTGTGTTGGGCGGAAGCCAAATTACCGGCCCAGAGCTTGCACTTGACACAACGGGTGGGATTGCCCAGAATAGACAACGTGTGGCGGCAGCTCTACACCGTCAGAAAAGCTACGCGGATAAGCATAGGAAACCTCTAGAACTTCGAGTCGGACACTGAGTTCTACTTAAAGTTTCACCCTGGAAGGGTGTGGTACGTTTTGACAAGCAGGGCAAACTTAATCCGCGATATGTTGGACCGTTTGAAATTCACCGAGAGGATCGGTAAGGTTGTGATAGACTAAACCTGCCTGAAGAGCCGAGTGCGGTACACAACGTCTTTCACGTGTCTAATCTGAAGAAGTGTCTGTCAGATGAAACATTCGTTATTCCTTTTTAGGAACTCGTGATCAGCAACAAACTACGCTTCATTGAGAAACCGGTTAAAATCAGGGATCAAGAAATCAAAACCCTCGAGCGTAGTGTAACCAACAGAACGAGTTCGTTGTAACTCACGTTGTGGCCCAGAGTTTACCTGGGAACGGGAAAACCAGCTGATGCGCATGTATCCCCAGTTGTTTACAAACATAACTTCCAGCACTGAAGCTATAACTAAAATTCGGGAAGGAATTTCCAGCCAACATGGGGATGATGTGACACCCCACGAAAACGTTTAATCACACTAGCTTGTCAGTGGCTGCGCGCTAAATTTCGGGACGAAATTTCTTGGACTTGGGGATAATGTGACACTTTGGGTTTTCCTGTACGCGTCTTGGATGTTATAGTTAAGTTTGTGAAAATCTGTACTATGTGAAATACGTACAAACTCTGTGGGTCTTATGCTACGTGACTTTTCGTGCAATGTGATTGAGTGTGCTATGTGACTTACATGTTTGTTTTGTGGACGCTCGTGAAACTGCTTGTATCTACGAGCGGTAATAGAGTATGTGTATACACCTAGAGCGTAACGTTTGACTTTCTGCTTAAATTTCGAGGACGAAATTCCAGTAACATGGGGAGAATGTGACAACCCGTACTCTCGTTGTCAAGAGAAGGGCATTTTGGTAACACACTCATTTATTAACATCATTATTAATGGTAACGTTATTATTTGCGAAATAATAATAATCCACGATGAGAGGGTTATTCATGTATTTATTTTATTTACCGTTATCCTACTGATAAACCGGGATAGTCGGTTGAGCGAGACGCGTAGTCATTAAACGAACTCACACACTCGGGCTAGGCCCAAGCCCACTCCCTAAACCTAAACCCTACCTATTTAACATCCTTGCAAACCATCCCTCACCATATCTTTTATTATAATAAAACCCTAAATGAGACAACATCAGCCGCACAAGCCCACACTTCTATTCTCCTCTCTAACCTCCGGTCACCGGAGACCCACTCCAATCGGCGACAGACTCCTGCCACCCCTCAGGCCAGACGACACCCCTTTCCTTCCTACATTCCCTTTGTACCGTCATACGCGCACACCCCTGAAACCCACAACCCTCCTCTTCATGTATTTGATACCCCCCCTGTTACTCGGTGATAAACGGTCAACCACCACTTGGTGGTGGCGACGTGCAACCCAGCAGCAGCAGACGTGTTGTATGGTGGGTGATGTTGAAGATGGTTTTCGGATAACTCCGGCTGCGACGGGCGACGATACACGGCGGCGATGATGGGTGGTTGACGGTGGACGGTGAATGGAGTACGGCGGCAACGGAAGTTAACGGCGGCTACTGGAGCTTCGGCACGTGCAACAGTGACACACGCACTCCCTTTCGGTCCACTTCATTACTCGGTCAGTAGCATATTATCTCTGAATGCCTGTGTTTGTTGTGATTCTCGACCCTCTATATGTTTGTTTATTTTAGAAATACCTGTTGAAATGGTTTTGTAATTCTTTTGGTGCTTCGACTTGATATATAAGAAGTAAATTAGAGGGTGTTCACTGTGAATCTTGATTGATGAAATAATGGTTACTATTTGTGATGAATGTTAGTATGTGATAATTATGTTGAAACCACACTTTGTTCATGCTAGTGCTGCTCTGTTCATACTCAAAAATATGATACTGGGTTTTCTCTTAAAATGGGTTTTCTTCTAATAAATGTACACTTGCTTATGCACCAGGTACAACCTGGTTAAGCTTGTTTGAATACTTAACATGAAAATGATGTTTATGAGGATCACTGTTAAATGCCTTAAATGATTGCTTGAAAGATGAAACGATGATAACAAATAACGTTGATTTCTGTTAAATATTGAAATGATTATGATGATGATGAGGATAGGGGTTACTAGTCGATTAGAATAATAAAGATGTTACTGATATGCGAAATTGTTAACTGTTTGTAAGTTGAAGATGAGAATAATTAGTAATACATACATATTTTATGTTTCTAGATTTTATGATTGAATGAGGAATGAAGGTAACCAAGTATGAAAGTTTGATGATAGATTTTCATGGATTGTACATATGGGTATGCGTAGGGTACAACTGGTTGATGCGTGCTTTTGTATTTTGAAGGTGATGAGTGTCACGTGATGATTAGAGAATTTTGTGATCACATGTTTTGTCTCTTTCTGATTGATTTGAAAAGAGTGAAAGGAATGGGTATAAATATTAGTGACAGACTATTCAAAAGAAAATGTGATGTTACTGATTTGTATGCTCTCTTTATGATGAACGGTTGAAGGTGGTATGAATATTTGAAATGCTATGTTTTAATCCATTTGAGTAAGTATTTAGACAATAAAACATGTTTATAAAATTTGATTGGCTAGTACATGCTTATGAAATCTGGTTGGATAGTACCGAATTGGATAAGGGGTCTAGAAGCATCGGTGGTGGTTGCGAGTCGAGACCGTAGGGTTGCGACTCGAGACCATTATATGACAACTCGAAACCAAACAACACACTCCAGTAGTCGGGACCAGCTCGGTTACGACTCGAGATCTCCCGATCTCGACTCGAGACCTCTAAAAATTGCGACTCAGTCATGCACAACTCAAGACCGTCTGGTTGCGACTCGGAACTTCATGGTTGCGACTCGAGGCCTCTTGTTCTCGAGTCGAGGCCACCCGGTTTCGACTGGACCACTCTGCTCAGTTATTGGGCCGCACAAACTGATGTTTGCATGCTAGGATAGGCCCAATAACGTATATGCTAGTATGACTTACGTGCTATGTGTTGGATACGTGTAGTTGTATGAGACATTTACTTGCACACGAACCTAATAAATTTTTATAAACCATAATAGGGTATGGTTGACCAATGTAACACAAGTAAATTAACTACCGAGCAAAGCAAAGGTGAGTTCACTACTTTTTACTTAAAGCATGCATTCCCGGTGGTTGGGAAACGGAACGAAACAACTTTTCCTGGTTTGGAATTGCTTACTATCTCCTTATGAGGGATGCGGTATTTCTATCTCCTTGTGTGGGATACGGGTAACAACATTATCCCCGGTGGGGGATACAAACTTACTTTTCTTCCCTTGTTACTGGGAACTTTTAGTTAATTACTGTTTATACGGAAATGCAACGAGCAACACTAAACGAAACTCTATCACTTAAGTCCCTACTACATAATACCGATTAGTCGCCGGGGCCAGGCGAACGGGTTATTAGTTGATAGCGCTATTTAGGTCTTACCAACCTCACACCGTGCCATGGTATGGGATCGGTCGTGAACTAATGTACTCAGGCATCCGTCAATGATGATAGAACATTGACATCGGGGCATCCTGCGGAAACGCAAACGGTTACCTAGTGTTCGGTATTGGAAAAACAGTTTAGTCGCTTACTTATGGGGTAGCTCCCCATGGCATGTATAAACGGGTAAATTAACTGGTTACAACAAGTTTTTGGAATTAAAACTGGAAAACTGCAAACACGTGAACTCGCCAACGTTATGTTGACACTCTACTGCATGCTTTGCAGGTTGCTCGATACAGCTTGGGACGGACGTTGCAATCGGATGGAGTGTGTGGTTCGTAAGTAACATGTTAATAAACTTGTGGTTTCAATTAAGATGCGTTTTCTTCCCCTTTCCGCTGTGAACTTAAACTATGTTTTGAAAAATTTAAATTAGGTCACTAATTATGCTAATTTTTATATCAATAACTAATCTGTTCAAAATAATTAGTGGCTAAGATCCTGGTCGTCACACGCCTCGCGGTAATACTCCGCATGTGGATTTTGAGGGTGTGACACTAGAAGTTGTGAACACGTCCCTTTTGGCTAAATGGAGATGGAGATACACGACGGAAGAAAGCAACCTTTGGAAAACAGTTTCGACGCTCTCCACTCGAGTAGGACGGGATGGGAATGTATTCCTTTTAAAAAATCGCTCTCCGGAGTGTGGAACAATATAGCAAAGAATTTTATTTAACACAAGGGTGGGTGGTCGTCCCTTAAGGAATTTTCTGAAAGGATCGCTTGGTAACGGTGAGAACGTCGCCGTTTGGCTTGATACTTGGCTTCTTGACGAACCGCTCAAGACTGCTTTCCCAGATTTATTTCGAATAAAAATCGATAAGAGATGCTCAGTGGCCGAGAGGATTAACAATCAAACTAGCGAAGGTGTTTTTAATTGGAGCTGGAAATCGGATATGTCAGCGGCAGCCTTACAATCCAGCCTTGAGTAGTTGATCGGGTCGTTGAATGAGGTTCAGATTTCGTCAGGAAAGGATCGATGGAAGTGGTCAGCTGATTCGACAGGTATTTTCTCGGTTAAAGCTGTAAAAATTCTGTTGAAAGAGGATATTATGTCGGATAATAGCTTCGTTATGGAATGGTGTAACTGGATTCCCGCCAAAGGTAACATACACGCATGGAGGACGGAGATGAACAAAGTCCCCACTGCTGAAGCTTTAAAGAAAAGAAATGTTGGTATTGGAGACTTGTCGTGCACCTTATGTAGTGCTGAAGATGAATCGGCTGATCATCTGTTTATCGCTTGCTACACAGCATCGACTGTGTAGAACGGAGTGAGTTCATGGTACAAAATTCCTAACATTTTCGCGTTCTCTCTTCAAGGCCTCCTTTCTTTTTACAAAGACCTCAGTACGTCGGAGAAGAAAAAGGAAGTTGTCCACGGAATTATTATGATCGCTTGCTGGAGTCTGTGGCGAGCTAGGAATAACAACGCCAAATTTTCCAATTCTCCGGTTCGAATTGAAAGTATCATTAGCAAAATTAAGGTTTTGGGTTTTCTTGTTTTCTAATAGATCAAAGTATAAAGGGTTAGAAATGAAAGATTGGAGTTCATTTGTAAATATGTAATTGTGTAGTTTCTTTTGTCGGCCCGGCTTGGGTCGTCGTTTTTCCTTTAATGAAGTTTACCTTTCAAGTGTATATATATATATATATATATATATATAGAATTACGCTAAAATAGAACCACCTCCAGTTGTAAGAACCATGAGAACTACTTGATCCGGGGCGAGTTGGACCAAAATTTTTTTTCATAAACGTAGATGCGTGTATTATAAACACATTTGTAAAAAAAATGTCGTGTGTGTAGTTTTGAGCACCACAAGTTTGTGTTTACGGGTACCGTAAATTTTCCGGTACCCGTAAACACAAACTTGAGGTGCTCAAAACTACACACACGACATTTTTTTTGAATTTTTTTTTACAAATGTGTTTATTATACACACATCTACGTTTATGAAAAAAAATTTTGGTCCACCTCGCCCCGTACGGTGTAGTTCTCACGGTTCTTACAACTCGAGATGGTTCTCATTTTAGCGGTCCCCTATATATATATATATATATATATATAGGGTAGGGTTCCAGTGTGAACCTAATCCCATGCGTAAACTGCGTGAACTAATCTGGACCATTGATTTCCTTTTTAGTTGTTAAGGGTATGATTGTAATTATATAAAAATTAGATTTAAATCATTATTTTAATAATTGAATTAAGTTACATCTTTCCTATTTTAAATTCATTATCCACATTATCTTTTATTTCATTTTTATTTTTTAGATTTCACCACCAGAATTCGGATTATGATTTTTAAGATTCACGTAACCTTCATATTTCAACGGTGTACACATGTGTACTTTGATATGAATTGAACAGTACACATGTGTACTCAGCATGGTACATATGTGTAATTAGCTACATAATACATACATATAAACAAAACTTGTAAACCTCTTTTATATTAAGCAAATAACAATTTCCATAATGTTTGCCAAACCAAAAAAAAACATACAATTACAAGTTCCAGTTTCGTGAAAATAATAAACGCAACATAATCGGAAAAATAAAAAAGTCATAGTCTTTTACAACTATTTGTCGCGTTGTATGCTGAATCATCCTTATCGACCAAGCAAACAAACATACGTGAATCATCCTTATCGACCTCATACGTGAATCATCCTTATCGACCTTCCATCTCCACTTTCCTCGTTTACTACGTCTTCTATAATAACACAAAAAACTCAGCAATTAGTACTTCACATAATTCACAAGTATACATCAACTTTACACATTCAATACACAAAAAAAAATATGAGATATCACAAAAACAGACGCTATACACATGTGTACATCGCATTAAAAACATAGCAAAGCCAGAATACACATGTGTACAGCGCCTTAAAACAGAGCAAAATCAGAATACACATGTGTACTTCGCGTTAAAAACAGAGGAAAATCATAATACACAAGTGTACATCGAATTAAAAACAGATCAAAAACATTAAAGCCGGATTATAATTGTAAAACAAATCATTAAAGCCAAAACACAGATTATAATTGTCAAACAAATCATTAAAGCCAACAAAAGCACTCTAAACTTATTAAGAAATCTTTAACTTTGTTACCATAAATCAAGAATCATACAACACTAGAACATTACATGGCAAAAAGATTCACTAAAAGTAACAAAAAACCTCAAATTGTTACTAGATTTATAATAGATAAACAAACAGATCAATTGTAGTTACTTCAAACCAAGAATCACAGAATACACAGATCATAAACAGCATAAAAAAGATAATTTATTAACTAAATGCACAATCAAATCATCAAGAAAATTTCAACTGACAACCAAAATATCAACTTTGGTCACTTTAAATCAAATAATACCCCAAACCGAGATAAAAAACAACATAAAGAATTTTCAAAACTCAAAAATTAGATCAAGAAAACAACATCTGATACAACCAGCACCATAATTCAACAAATACAAATGAGATTAAACTAATCAAAACATCAACTCTGGTGACTTCAAACAAATAATCACACAAAACCCAGATCAAAAACATCATAAAGAATCTATATAACTCAAGAATCAGATCAAGAAACCAACATCTAATATACTAAACATCATACTTCAACACATAAAGATGAATTAAAGTTGGATCAGAACAAAAGAACAGTCAAAAGAATGAGAAAAACGGCGAGATCTGAGAGTCAAAAGAACAGTCTGATTACTGATGTTTTGTTGTTGAAGACGTGACTACCGGCGGTGGGTTCTGTTGTTGAAGACGTGACTACCGGCTGCGGAGGAGAAGTTAAGGTTCCGTCCAGATCTATGGTGTTTATGGAGACGGCGATAAAAAAAGCGAGATCTGAGAGTTGTGATGAGGAGAAACGATGGTTGTTCTGATGCTGGCGAGTTCTTCGATTCCGATGAAGGTGAGAGAGAGTTGGAGGTTGAAGAAAGTTGGAATATGTTGATTTTCTCAGATCTGGTTGATGGAGGTGAGAGAGAAAGTTTGATGATGAAGAAAGATTGAATAGGAGAGAGAACGAGATTTATGGAATTAGTTTAAAATGGAAATTACACATATACCCTTATTGATTTAATTAAATAGTAACAATTAATCAAATAATTACCATCATGCATTGACTTAAAATCTCAAGATCATAAAAATCAAGGGCCCAGATCAGTTCACGCAGTTCACGCTGGAGAAAATGTTCACGTTTGAACCTAATCCTATATATATATATAGGGTAAGGTTCATGCGAGAACCACCTTTATTGCGAGAACCGCGAGAACCAATGTGAACACAACCTAAAATAGCTAAAAAAACCTAAAAAAACCCTAAAAAAACCTAACCCCCACCCCCCAAAAACCTAAACCCCTACACCCCCCCCCTAAAAAAAACCTAACCCCCCCCCCAAAAAAAAAAAAAAAAAAAAACCTAACCCCCCCCCCCAAGCTAAATGCTAAAAACTAAAACCCTCAAAAAACCTAAAAAAACCTAACCCCCCCCCCACCCCCCCCCCCAAAAAAAAACCTAAACCCCCCTCCCCCACCCCCCAAAAACCTAAACCCCCCACCCCCCCCCAAGCTAAAATGCTAAAAACTAAACCCCCAAAAAACCTAAAAATCTAAAAAAATCTAAAAAAAATCTAAATTTTTTTTTTATTTTTTTACTATTTTTTATGTTCAAATCGCTAGTTTTAGTAGCCAAAAAATTTTTTTTTTTAAATTTTTTTTTTTGGATACTAAAAGTAGCGATTTTTATATAAAAAATAGTAAAAAAATAAAAAAAAAATTTTTTGGGTGTTTTTTAGATTTTTTTAGGTATTACTGTTTGCGTTCACACTGGTTCTCGCGGTTCTCGCAATAAAGGGTGGTTCCTAATGGATCTTTGTCCTATATATATATATATATATATATATATATAGGGGAGGGTTTAAATGAGAACGCTAAATATCGCGAGAACCGTGAGAACGAATGAAAAAAACCGCAAAAACTTGGTCAAAAACATTTCAAATTCAAAGTTTCTTTTTACAGTTGTCATTATTATTCGAATACAATGTTAGAAATTTAATTAACGCGTTTAAATTTACATGTATGCGTAAATATTGAAAATTTACACATGTGTAAGTTTTCTCATTTACACATGTGTAAAAAATCTAATAAGAGTGATTTTGAGAGAATAAATAAATTATTTGATGTTGTAAATTCTTTTTTTAATGTTGTATCTTAATTACAATGAGATTTGTATTAACAAAATGGTTTTGATTGGTTTTCTCATTCGTTCTCACGGTTCTCGCAATATTTAGCATTCTCAAGATAACCCTTCCCTATATATATATATATATATATATATATATATAGGGGGAGGTTCATTTGAGAAGAATCTTCTCAAAAGAAGAAAAAATGAATTAATCTATATCATATATTTTTTTGATCAATGGTTGTGAATCAAGATATCATTTTTATCAACTTTTAATTTCTCCATCACCATCATTAATGTATTGGTTCCTACACAAATTTTATTAGAAGTGAGAAAATTATTTAAAAATTTTGTGTCCTACACGTATTTTATTATGAGTCGCAAAATTATTTTTAAGTGTTTGACTCCTACACATTCTGTATCCTACACCAAAATATTGTCTTAATGGTGTAAGAAACGTTGAAAATGTAAGATCATGTGTAGGATTGTTTTAATTGTCTAAGGTGCACAACTATTTTATAAGATAGGCCCATTAAATGATTAGAATTCATTAATTTGAATAACAAAAATAAATAATAGCTCATTAAATGATTTGTTCAAATTACCTTTATATCCTTTATTCTTTTTTATTCTTAATTTTTAATTCTTCTCATTTGAACTCTCCACTATATATATATATATATATATATATATATATATATATATATATATATATATATATATATATAGGGAGCCGCTAGAATGAAAACCACCTCGAGTTGTAAGAACCGCGAGAACTACACCCCACGGAGCGCCGTTCGCCATGATTTTTTTTTACAAGTAGATGTGTATATTATAAACACAGCCGTAAAAAATCATGGCGAACGGCGCTCCGTGGGGTGTAGTTTTTTACACCACAAGTTTGGTGAAAAAAAAAAGAAAAAAGAAAAAAAATTAAAAAACACCAAACTTGTGGTGTAAAAAACTACACCCCACGGAGCGTCGTTCGCCATGATTTTTTACGGCTGTGTTTATAATACACACATCTACTTGTAAAAAAAAATCATGGCGAACGGCGCTCCGTGGGGTGTAGTTCTCGCGGTTCTTACAACTCGGGGTGGTTCTCATTCTAGCAGCCCCCTATATATATATATATATATATATATATATATAGTGTGGGGTTCATTGGGGAACACCAAAAAAGTGGGGAACAGGGGAACACCCCTTGGATTAACTTAATCAAGGGCTGGGATTAGATTAAATTTTGCAAGGCTTAAAAAAGGCGGAGGGGTAGTTTTGGTATTTTTGAAAAGTTTCTATTAGGTTTCTCTGGAGTCTGTTTTGAATCTTGCAACTGTCGTCTCTTCGCCGGAGATCCGATTTGACATCTTTTCACCGTCGCCGCCGGATTATGTGGCCGGAATGTATTGTGTTTATCACCGGAGAACAGTTAATCAGTATAATCGTCGTTGATTTCCTTTATTTCATCTGCGATTTTTCATATGTCGGCTGTGATTTTTCGAATCTACATTGATAATCTACGTTTTTTCAGATCTGCTTACGGAAGACTGTTAGAAACTGTAGTTGTTGCCGATTTTGTCTGAGATCTATGGAGTATTTTAGGGTTTCAGATCTTAGATCTCAGTTTAAGGTATCATTTATTTGCGATTATCATTTAAGTTTTATTTAATTTAACCTGATTATATGAAATTATGATTATTTGTAGATTTTTGTAGCTTTTTTAGAAAAAAGAAATCGTTTAACATGTTAATTTTTTTATTAAATTTGATTTATATATCGCACCAGTCTTCCGGCTGCATCATCCGACGAATATGACCGTACGTTTACCCTTTTGCTATTTAATTTGCTAATTTAGTAGGTTTTAGTATTCCGATCATTAGATTTGATTGATATGCAGTATGATTTTGAACAATCAGCAAGTTTTGATGACGATAGTTATCTTGATGAATCTGAGTGTGCGTTTACTGTACTTTGCTATCTATTTTGCTAATTAGTAGTTTTAGTGCTTAGATTGTTAGATTTGATCGATGTGCATCGCATCTGCGATATGATTTTCATTTGATAGGCAAATTTTGACTAGAATATGAGGTCCTGCTCCGAGCTGGAGGCTGTTGTCGTCACTTGTGCGGTCAAACGTTGGTCACTTTCATTTCGATTATCATGTTGATTTCATTTTATTAATTTTCTTTTGAATTTCACTTGTGGTTACCTACATTTCATAATTTAAATTAGGTTTACATAACTTTAAATGCAAAACATATAGGTTTTACATGTTAAACAAATCATTTTTACATAATTTACAAGTTTTAAACAAATCAGTGGCTGCAATAGAAAACTATCTATGGAGGTTTCATGTTACTGTTTTGACCTGCATTGTGGTTAGTTAAAATTTTGATGGTTTGTAAGTTTCATGAAAATATAACAATTTTTCATTTTACCGTTTTGACCTGCTTTTTTGGTGACTGTTGGTTCCAAACCGTTGAATTTCGCGATTGATTTTCTTATTGAGTGTTCCTCCCAACACAAAATCAATAACGGTGCGACTGATACCAATCGATTGCCGATTTTGATGTTTGGTTATGGAGCTTGTATAGGTTTTGACGTTTGAATTTGGTGCAACGGTTTTTGGTCCAAAGATTTTGGTTCGATTCTACACAACGGTGTCTATATGATCTTGTTTTTCACTTTTTTTTAGTTCAACTAATTTCTCCAGTATGCTACTTTTTTATTCAATATGCTTTTGTTTTTACTTATAATTAATTGCTTTGGTTCAATTTTAACTTGATCTAGCATGCTTCTATTTCACTTATTCCATTTGGAGTTCGGTTTCTTCAATTTGAAGTTCATTCGTTGTTCTCAAAGTCGGAGATGTAACGAAGGTATAAAAAACTTGTTTTTACATGTAAAAAACTCGTGTTACATTTGAAAACCTCGTTTGTAACCCGCGTCTTTAACGGTAAATCAATCTTGATCCGTAAAACATCTATAGGGAAAATGTTGCAAAGAAGCTTTTTCTTGCGTCAGGAGATTTTGAAAGCTAAAGGTGAGAATGTGAAGAAAGTTGCAAAGCACTTGTTAAAGTTCGGGTATGGTCGGGCCAATGGTTAAATCGCTAAACCGGATCAGTGAAGGGATCCTCAATTTTTTGTAACTTAGTTTCCGGTTTTGGTAGGTTCAGCAGGTCAGGCCGTTTAGGCTTGTTTCCGAAACAAAGTCTTTGTAGGTCAACCGAGCCGTTTAGACTCCTAACCACGAATGGTGGCAAAATGAGTTATCCGGGCTTGTTGGATAACCGTAAAAAAGGGTTCGAGTCGATGTGTCGTTTTAGTGTGAGTTGAAATGGTTCGGTTTGGGTCGATCAGCGAACCTGTTTTGTCCATTTCTATTATAATTAACTACTTGTTAAATATGAAAGCAACAATAGTATTATTAGAACAATAGCCTCGTGTTTTTAAACACTTGGTAAATATGCTGATCATCCCAAGTACTGTTTTGAGACTCTGTTGCCAAGTACTGTCATAACTAGTTTGTCTTTGGAGCTTCCTGTAGTGGTTGAGTACAAGATCGCTGAGATGGGTTATGTCTTAAGTCAGGTTCTATTGGGATCCTAAGATTGAACAAGATGAAGAGGACAACAAATCTTGAAGCTGGTTATAAGCTGAGAATCATATGCTTTGTTAATTGTTTGTTAAAGATATTGGCATGTCTCCAATTGAAGTACAGTGTGTAATCTTTACTCGCAAGAATTTGGCCAAATTGTTTACTTTTTATTACTTTGGATTTTTTTTTTCGTTTATGTATGTGGTGATTGTTATTTTTTTTTTTTTTACTTTGGGAGTTCAGACCATGGGTTTAACATGTTAAATAATCATAAAAATGTGTGAGTTTCAATTTGGAACCTAGAAAAAGTACGGAACCCGGGAACTATTCATTTAACACGTTAAATATATCATAAAAAGGTTGGGTTCAACAGGAAATACCAAATTAGTGGGGAACCATGGGTTAAGCATATTAAATAATCATAAAAATGTGTAGTTTCAATGAAGAACCTCAAAAAAGTGAGAAACTGAGAAACCAAAAAACCATGCATTTAACATGTTAAATATATCACAAAAGGGTTGTGTTCAATTGGGAACCTAAAAAAATACCAGGGAACCGGGAACCATTTATTTAACATGTTAAATATATTATAGAAAAATTAAGAGTTAATTACATAGTTAGTCCATGTGGTTTGCACAAAATAACATACTTAGGTACTAATAGTTTAAAATCACCTTCTAGGGTATTAACCTTTCATTTTGTAACGTTTGGAGGTATTAACTTCTAGGGTATTAGTATAGTTAGTCCCTATGGTTTGCACAAAATAACATACTTACGTACTAATAGAATGTGATTTTAAACCTACAAATAACGTTAATACCTCCAAACTTTACAACATGAAAAGTTAATATCCTAGAATGTGATTTTAAACTATTAGAACCTAAGTATGTTACTTTGCGCAAACCATAGGGACCAACTACGTAATTAACTCAAAAATTAATTTAACATGTTAAATTGTGTTATTTTTTTAATTTTCAGATCTTTTGCATATAAATACATGTGTGCAGGACTTTTTAATAAAAAAATCAGAAAACTAAAAAATAAAAACATACTTAAAAACACTTTAAAAAGGTAACAATTTCTTTTTTACATAATTGATTTTTTTATTTGAATGGCTTCAACACATCTCCATATTGAAAAACTTAAAAAAAAAATTGAAAAAAAATAATTTTTAAAATAGTGAATGAGGGTTGAGTTCAGTGGGGAACACAAAAAGAGTTGAAAACCCATGAATCATTTATTTAACAAGTGAAATATATCATAAAAAAATTTTAACATGTTAAAAAAATTAAAATTTTTAGATCTTTTGCATGGAAATACGTGTAGAAGTTTTTAAAAAAAATTCAAAAACTTAAAAATAAAAAGATGCTTAAAAAACACTTTAAAAAGGTAATAAATTTTTTTTTACAAAAAAATGATTTTTTATTAAAATAGCTTCAACACATCTTTATATGCCAAAATTTTAGGTTATTTTTTAAATAGTTAACGAAGGCTGGGTTCAACGGAGAACACCAAAAATGTGGGGAAACGAGAAATTATTCATTTAACATGTTAATTATATTATAGAAAATTTAATTTAACATGTTAAAATTTATTATACAAAATTTATTTTTACATGTTTGGTCAAATAAAGTCAAATCGTGCTTAATTGATCAATGCAAACAATTATTTAACATGTTAAATTTATTTACTTTAACATTTTGAGCCCATGTAGATTACAAACAAAACTTTATTTTAATATTTCAAACTCTAATATGAAATTCAATGTATAATTTGGTCAAATAAAGTTTGTTTGATAAATGCAACATTTATTTAACATGTTAAATTAATTTATTAAACATTTTGAGCCCGCATTGACTTCAAGCAAAACTTTAATTAAATATTTCGAACTCTAATCCGAAATTCAATATATAAGTTGATCAACGCAAAATCTCATTTAACATGTTAAAATTTATTATACAAAATTTATTTTTACATGTTTGGTCAAATAAAGTCGAATCGTGTTCAATTGATCAATGCAAACAATTATTTAACATGTTAAATTTATTTATTTTAACATTTTTAGCCCGTGTAGATTATAAACAAAACTTTAATTTAATATTTCAAACTCTAATATAAATTTATTTTTACATGTTTGGTAAAATAAAGTCGAATCGAGTTTACTTGATAAATGCAACATTTATTTAACATGTTAAATTAATTTTTTTTTAACATTTTGAGCCCGCATAGACTTCAAGCAAAACTTTAATTAAATAGTTCGAACTCTAATCCGAAATTCAATATATAATTTGGTCAAATAAAGTTGACTTGAACCTTGTTGATCAATGCAAAATCTCATTTAACATGTTAAAATTTATTTTACAAAATATATTTTTACATGTTTGGTCAAATAAAGTCGAATCGTGCTTAATTGATCAATGCAAACAATTATTTAACATGTTAAATTTATTTATTTTAACATTTTGAGCCCGTGTAGATTACAAACAAAACTTTAATTTAATATTTCAAACTCTAATATGAAATTCAATGTATAATTTGGTCAAATAAAGTTTACTTGATAAATGCAACATTTATTTAACATGTTAAATTAATTTATTAAACATTTTGAGCCGCATAGATTTCAAGTAAAACTTTAATTAAATATTTCGAACTCTAATCCGAAATTCCATATATAATTTGGTCAAATAAAGTTGACTTGAACCTAGTTGATCAATGCAAAATCTCAGTTAACATGTTAAAATTTATTATACAAAATTTATTTTTACATGTTTGGTCAAATAAAGTCGAATCGTGCTTAATTGATCAATGCAAACAATTATTTAACATGTTAAATTTATTTATTCTAACATTTTGAGCCCGTGTTGATTACAAACAAAACTTTAATTTAATATTTCAAACTCTAATATGAAATTCAATGTATAATTTGGTCAAATAAAGTTTACTTGATAAATGCAACATTTATTTAACATGTTAAATTAATTTATTAAACATTTTGAGCCCGCATAGACTTCAAACAAAAAATTTGAAAAAAAAATAATTTTTAAAATAGTGAACGAGGGTTGAGTTCAGTGCGAACACAAAAAAAGTTGTAAACCGAGGAATCATTTATTTAACAAGTGAAATATATCATAAAAAATATTTTAACATGTTAAAAGATTAAAATTTCAGATCTTTTGCATGTAAATACGTGTAGAAGTTTTTATAAAAAATTCTAAAACTTAAAACTAAAAACATACTTAAAAAATACTTTAAAAAGTAATAAATTATTCTTTTACAATTTTTTTTATTAAAAGAACTTCAACACATCTTTATATGTCAAAAATGTGGTTATTTTTTTAAAATAGTTAACGAAGGTTGGGTTCAACAGAGAACACCAAAAATGTGGGGAAACGATTAACCATTCATTTAACATGTTAAATATATTACAGAAAATTAAATTTAACATGTTAAATTGTTTTTTTTTTTAATTTTCAGATCTTTTGCATATAAATACATTTGTGCAGGTCTTTTTAATAAAAAAAATAGAAAACTAAAAAATAGAAACATACTTAAAAACACTTTAAAAAGGTAACAATTTCTTTTTTACATAAATGATTTTTTATATTTGAATGGCTTCAACACATCTCCATATGCAAAAACTTAAAAAAAAATTGAAAAAAAAAATAATTTTTAAAATATTGAACGAGGGTTGACTTAAGTGGGGTACACAAAAAAAGTTGAAAACCGAGGAATCATTTATTTAACAAGTGAAATATATCATAAAAATATTTTAACATGTTAAAAAAATTAAAATTTCAGATCTTTTGCATATAAATACGTGTAGAAGTTTAAAAAAAATTAAAAAACTTAAAATAAAAACATGCTTAAAAAAACTTTAAAAAGGTAATAAATTATTTTATTACAAAAAAAAATGATTTTTTATTAAAATAGCTTCAACACATCTTTATATGCCAAAAATTTGGTTATTTCTTTAAATAGTTAACCAAGTTGGGTTCAACGGAGAAAACCAAAAATGTGGGGAAACGAGAAACCATTCACTTAACATGTTAAATATACTATTGAAAGTTTAATTTAACAGGTTAATTTGTTTTTTTTTTAATTTTTAGATCTTTTGCATATAAATACATGTGTGCAGGTCTTTTTAATAAAAAAATAAAAAAAATAAAAAATAAAAACATACTTAAAAACACTTTAAATATGTAACAATTTCTTTTTTATATAAATGATTTTTTTATTTGAATGGATTCAACACATCTCCATATGCAAAAACTTAAAAAAAATTGAAAGAAAAAATAATTTTTAAATTAGTGAACGAGGGTCGAGTTTAGTGGGGAACACAAAAAAAGTTGAAAACCGAGGAATCATTTATTTAAGAAGTGAAATATATCATAAAAATATTTTAACATGTTAAAAAATTAAAATTTTCAGGTCTTTTGCATATAAATACGTGTAGAAGTTTTAAAAAAAATCAAAAACTTAAAAATAAAAATATGCGTAAAAAACACTTTAAAAGGTAATAATTTTTTTTTACAAAAAAATGTTTTTTTATTAAAATTGCTTCAACACATCTTTATATGCCAAAATTTTGGTTATTTTTTTAAATAGTTAACGAGAGTTGGGTTCAACGGAGAACACAAAAAATGTCGGGAAACGAGAAACCATTAATTTAACATGTTAAATCTATTATAGAAAATTTAATTTAACATGTTAATTTTTTTAACTTTCAGGTTTGTTACATATAAATACATGTGTGCAGGTCTTTTCAATAAAAAAAACTAAAAAACTAAAAAAATAAAAACATACTTAAAAACACTTTTAAAAGGTAACAATTTCTTCTTTACATAAATGATATTTTTACTTGAATGGCTTCAACACATCTCCATATACAATAACTTAAAAAAGTTTTCAAAATAAAATAATTTTTAAAATAGTGAACGATGGTTGAGTTCAGTGGGGAACACAAAAAAAGTTGAAAACCGAGGAATCATTTATTTAACAAGTGAAATATATTATAAAAAATATTTTAACATGTTAAAAAATAAAAATTTCAGATCTTTTGCATATAAATACGTGTAGAAGTTTTAAAAACAATTCAAAAACTTAAAAATAAAAACATGCTTAAAAAACACTTTAAAAATGCAATAAATTATTTTTTTACAAAAAAAAAGATTTTTTTTAAAATAGCTTCAACACATTTTTATATGCCAAAATTTTAGTTACTTTTGAAATAGTTAACGAGGGTTGGGTTCAACGGAGAACACCAAAAATGTAGGGAAACGAGAAACCATTCATTTAACATGTTAAATATATTATAGAAAAATTAATTTAACATGTTATTTTTTTTAATTTTCAGATATTTTGCATATAAATACATGTGTGCAGGTCTGTTTAGTAAAAAATCAAAAAACTAAAAAATAAAAACATACTTAAAAACACCTAAAAAGCTAACAATTTATTTTTTACATAAATGAGAGTTTGCATTGATAAACTAGGTTCGATTCAACTTATTATATTATATCATATATTAAATTTCGGATTTGATTGAAAAATAATAAAATAAAATTTTGTATGAAGTCTATGTGAGAACAAAATATTAAAAAAAAAAATATTTTAACATGTTAAATGAGCCTTTATAGTGATCAACTAGACTCGATTCGACATTGTTTGAACAAACATGTTAAAAAGTTTCGTACCATAAACTTTAACATGTTAAATGGAATTTTGCATTAAATTACTAGGTTCGATTCAACTTTATTTGACCACATTATATATCAAATTTCTGATTATAGTTCAAATATTAAAATAAACTTTTGTATGAAATCTATGCGAGCACAAAATATTGAATTTTTTTTAACATGTTAAATGTTAAATGAGCGTTTGCAGTGATCAACTAGCCTCGATTCGACTTTATTTGACCAAACATGTTAAAAAGAGTTTTGTACGATAAACTTTAACATGTTAAATGAAAGTTTGCATTAAATTACTAGGTTCGATTCAAATTTATTTGACCAACTTATATATAAAATTTCCGATTATAGTTCAAAATATTAAAATAAATTTTTGTGTGGAGCCTACGTTGGGCTCAAAATATTGAAATAAATAATTTAACATGTTAAATGAACATTTGAATTGATTAACTAAACTAAACTAATTTTGATTCGACTTTATTTGAACAAACATGTTAAAGTAAGTTTTGTACGATAAACTTTAACATGTTAAATGAGAGTTTGCATTGATGAACTAGATTCGATTCAACTTATTATATCAAATCATATATTAAATTTCGGATTAGAGTGAAAAATATTAAAATAAACTTTTGTATGAAGTCTCTGCGAGCACAAAATATTGAAAATTTTTTTTAACATGTTAAATGAGGTTTGCAGTGATCAACTAGACTCGATTCGACTTTGTTTAACCAAACATGTTAAAAAAAGTTTTGTATGATAAACTTTAACATGTTACATGAAAGGTTGCATTAAATTAATATATTCGATTCAAGTTTGTTTGACCAAATTATATATAAAATTCTCTATTATAGTTCAAAATATTAAAATTAAGTTTTGTGTGGAGCCTATGTTGGGCTCAAAATATTGAAATAAATAATTTCACATGTTAAATGAACATTTGAATTGATTAACTAAACTAAACTCTATTCGACTTTATTTGAACAAACTTGTTAAAGTAAGTTTTGTACGATAAACTTTAACATGTTAAAAGAGTGTTTGCATTGATGAACTAGGTTCGGTTCAACTTATTATATCAGATTATATATTAAATTTAGGATTAGAGTGAAAAATATTGAAATAATTTTTTTTATGAAGTCTAATGTGGAATAAGGGCATGTCTGGGTAAGCTTTTTGAAACAACTTATTGACTTATTGGCTTTTTGAAAAGTCATAAGCTCTAAAATGATGTTTGGCAAAGAGGGTGTATGTGAGGGGGAAAAGCCAATAAGTCACAAAATCCTGACTTTTCCAAGAAGCCAATAAGTCAATAAGTTGTTTCAATAAGCTTACCCAAACATGCCCTAAGTGCAAATGGGATCTGAAGAGGCCGAAGAACATTAAGACATTCATCTAACACATCTAACGAAGCTTCCGATTTAACAAAAACAAGCGCTACAATCATAGTTGGCACGATCGCGCAACTTCGAGTAATCAAAGCCCTCATGTATAGTAAGTCTTCAAGAAACACATAAAGAGTTGTTAATGTGTTAATGGTAGTGCATAAAAAGCACTTTCTCAATCCCAAAACAAATATCAGGTTTTGACAAGATACATAGATTAACAAAAGTGTTTTGACTATTAGTGAAATATAAACCAGCAATGACACAAGTGAGGACCAAAACAATTGTAATAAAAAAAAAAATCCCAACAGATCTATGTTTGGAACACTGTCCACTATCGTAATCCATCGCAATAAAAACCGGCAGAGGTAAGGATTCAAGACATTCATCCGATCTCTCAACAATGGTATAAATTCTTCGATGCTGATAAAAAAAGCATAAAACTTCATAAAAAATTCAATTAAAAATAAAATTACAACCTAACATAAAACCAAAGGTAAAGCAATAATTCCTTAGTTAGAGGCAACATAAGACATGGTCAACAGTTATAATGTATATAATGTATGATGAGAACGCTTGCCTTCATAAGTCTATCAAAAATGTGGGCAACACTTTGTGTATTGGGATCCGAGTCAGCTGAAAACTTGCACAACGCATCTAATATCTTGTTAAAGTGGAAAATGAACTCTCTTCTAACAACCTGCAAAAGGCATGAGATTAGCTGAGATGTTCTATATCAAGAAAGCTTGATTAATAAAGTTTGAATTCATTCTCATCTTTACTATTGTATAAAGCTTCACAAGAATAGTGATGAACTGTGGTAGTGGAATTTGTTGGCAGTTTTTTTAGTAACAGAGAAAAGGAGCATAAATATTACTAAATTAGCGAGTAAAATGATACAACGTTCATATCCACTAGTAATTTTTATGTAAGCAAGAATATATAAAATAAAGAATGAATTCTAGCATCAAGTTATGTAAAATATGCTTTTCATAAGATGACAGTATCTTCTTTTGGTGGAAAAAAAATTGTACTGATATATATAAACAGATCTAACTGCAAATTTTTGATCCTTCAGATTCTTAAGTTTGACCTCCACTTTTCTAATGATTGTCTCTAATTGATCGATTAAAAAGAAAACAAGGGAAACAATAAGGAGGAACTATTCTTAGTAGCAACATGGAGATTATACCAAAGCATACATCTTCTTATACGGGTGAGATTGATGGAACAATGTCCTTAGTTCAAAGACTCAATCAGAAATATGACAATCAGATAACCATATCCTTAATTCATATACTGCCTCTTCACAAATAGGATTTCGACAACAAGACAGCCCTTTCCTTGTTTCAAAACTCAATCAGAAAAGCAAAAAAACCTGTTACTATATAAGAGTATAAGAATCAATGGACTGTCAGTTTTGTAAATGCAACATGCTATTTCTGACCTAATTAAGCTACAATGAAACTAGAATCATGTGTCGACGCGTAGAACTGTTGTAGATAACATAAAAAGATACAATCAGATAAACAAAACCATGAAACCTACCTTCGCTGAATTTCCGATCAGATGTAACCTAACTTTGGAATTCTCACCAGCGAGAAACGGGTCCGATATCATCTCTGATTCCTATGAACTCGATTAATACTAACAGCGACGACGTCGACGAGATCTACTAACACCGGATGTTATGAGGAATTATGCCGGCGATTGGCATCCATTTTCCAGACGACGGTTGTGAAATCTGATGAATTCAACATTAATACACTTTAAAATACAAGTCAAAATGAGGCATTATTACATACAACATCGATAAAACCATCAGGCATTTTCAGAGTATAATGATATTACACACAACTGAATCAACTTAATAGCACAATCTGATATGTTGTATCTGATATAACCAGATAAATTATTCAACTTAACATGTTAAATAATTACAAACTAACATGTCATATATATATAATTATTTCAAATAAATATCTACTATTAAAAGTTAACTTCAATTTCAAAAAAAATATAGTTATTGATAGTTAATGGCAAGATCTAACCTAGATAACATGAAGAGAGCTTTATCATAATTAAAAACGCAATTTAGATGATGTATTCCTAATAGCAAACCACTAAAACGTACAGATCTGACGAAAAACAACAAAAAGCATTTGCAATGAAAAGAAAAATGAAATTACACACAAGTTAATCAAGTTAAGAGCAAAATCTAGAAGTTAGATCGCAAAGAATCGATGAAAAGAATGAAACGTATAGAAAATATAGAGATTAAATCTTACAGAGATGATGCTAGGGCTTCTATTCAGTCGGAGTGGTTGTTTCCGGCAGTGTTTGATGTTAGGTTTTGCCGATGCTGGTGGCGTATGGTGGTGGCGGAGGTGGTGGTGGAGATGGAGGCAGTGTCGGCGATGGTTGAGAGAAGCTAGGGTTTGAAAGTGGGGTGTAATTCTGTTTGAAACACTGCGTTAATTATTAGATATTTTTTGGACAAAAATGCCCCTGTTCCCTAGTTCCCCACTTTTTTAGTGTTCCCCAATGAACCCTCCCCTATATATATATATATATATATAGGGGAGGGTTCATTGGAGAACACTAAAAAAGTGGGGAACTGGGGAACAGGGGCATTTTTGTCCAAACCATATTTCATTAAGTGCAGGTGTTAAAAACATAATTCCATCCTCAGTTGCAAACCCTAGCTCCACTGAACTACCACCACAACCGCTACCGCCACCCAAATCGGAACCCGAGCTCATCCACCGTCGATAGAAATCAACATCGTCACACTCTTCATCTGCCACTGTCGACCTAGCGGAACATTTTCAGAGTGGAATCAAGATAACTTAGGGTTTGAAAGTGAACTCATGTTGTGCTGCTTTACGGATCTGGATCTCCGAAGTAGGTTCCGAGTCAACAAAATTGAAATGCTTCTAAATGATTTGTGCAATCCGAACCACCGCCTGGTTATACATGGTTCTAATACACACACACATACTGAAGATCAACCTCTTTCGGTTTTTCGTTTTGTTCGTTCCGTTCCTCCGGCCGACCAACCACCGGTAAAATGCCTCAGTCTTTCTCTCTCTCTGTTATTTCTCTCACTACGTATGTATAATTGTTTGTATTTGTATCTGTAGTGTGTGATTGACGTATGTATTGATTAATTTGTGTGTTGGTTTAGTCTGTAGTGTGTGATTGTCGTATGTATTTATCAATTTGTTTGTTGGTTTAGTCTGAAGTGTGTGATTGCCGTCGAAACAAGATTCGTTTGATCTAGCTTGTAAAAATAATGAGGTATTGTTATGTTTTAACTTTGAAGCCCTAAAATGTTTACAAATTTGTTGTTTATGGATTATCTATATTGTAGTTGTCGATGCTTAGGTTTATATATAATTGTCATTGATATAATTTTAGTGGTTATTGATCCAAATAGAACACTAGCAGTTTTTATTGTTAGTAGTTTTTCTTGTTTCCACATTCATGTTTCAAAAAATTATTAGGTTTTGATTTTGTTCTACTGTAAACTTAAAATTTAACATGTTAAATTTCATTTAAGATGTTAAATACGATATTTATCTACTTAGGTTATATACATCAATAGAAAGCTTTGATTGTTTATCTGGTGTACACCATCGGGTAAAGGCAACTCAGTGTTTGGAACAAGCTTTGGATTAAGGGTGTTTGTCTAAAAATCGTTTTCCTAGCCTTTTCAGTATTAGTTGGTATAAAAAGGTTATGTTGATGGAGTGTTACAAAAGGGTGGGGTAGGCTTAATCTAGGATTTGGGCTAGAAAAGGGCGTCTACAAATACTGAAAAATCAGAATTTAATCAGTTGTTGGAGGTTCTTGCTCTGTAGGATATTCAAAGAAGAACGATGTCTGGTGGTGGAAGTCGGGTGGAATGGTTATCGATTTCTCTGTTAAAAAGGTGAGGAAGGATCTGAACGATAGCATGTATCCAGTGGTG
This sequence comes from Helianthus annuus, assembly GCF_002127325.2. Lineage (NCBI taxonomy): Eukaryota > Viridiplantae > Streptophyta > Magnoliopsida > Asterales > Asteraceae > Helianthus > Helianthus annuus. Next base: position 7,204,625 of record NC_035445.2, read on the forward strand.
AAGGGTCATCAGTTCAAATGGAGCTCGATGGCAGAGCTAAAAGTCATTTTTTTGTCTGGAGGGCTGCTGCAGACTGGACTGCTACGGCAGATTCTTTGGTGGCTCGGGGGTTACGATCGAGGAAGGGAGGTATCCGAGATGTGGGGCTTTTCTTTGGATAATTGAAGGGAATTTAGGGGACTGGAGTTCGGCTACATGGTTTCTGTCCTTTATGTTTCTTGGAGCTGGTCATGTGTTATTATTTTCTGTTATACTTTTGCTTAGCAGCTAGCTAAGCTTTTGATGTAATAAAATTGTTCTCGTTTGCTGTAAAAAAAGAGATAGATCGATTTCAAACTTTTCATGTTTTCAACAAATAAACAAGTTATTAGCTAATTATTGTTGATTTTATTTTGTGATGGTGTGATTTAGAATGTTTTGTGATATGTTTTGTTTGTAGTGTTTCTTGTATACAAATGACATGCATACATGTCTATGAATCGTTCTTGAGCCCATTGCCCTGGTTTTGTTGCATTCTTACCACGAGCAACACTACCATTTATATATTCGTTTATTAGTCCATACTTAGGAATCTTGTTCTATTAGCCTCTGTTTCAGGTTTTCAACATAAAATAGCTTTTAATTTGCTTATAAGACTATAAAAGAAAGGCCTATATGGGTTTATTGGTCTAAAATTGCTTAATTTTTTTGTGACAAAAGCTTTAATGGATTCTGTTCGATGATGTGTTGACTTGTTCAGAAATCAAGACTCTTATTGAAGATGGCAGTGCTCCAGTTCATTTGTTAGAATCAGGTGGAATCTTGAATTCATAGATGAGATATTAATGAAATTGTTAGCCAAAATAGACATTTAGTCGGGTCAAATGGAATCTTGAATTCCAGTTATGTCTGGTCTAGACGAGGATTAGATTTTGTTTATATATTAATAGTCAAAAACTCGCGAAGGTGTAGACTCCACAACTCTAGAAAAACAGGTTTCCCTGCAAGTATGTTTTGACAATCATTTCCAATCTGTGCATTGCATGTGTTAACTATTCTGTAGGTTTCTTTGCTCATCATTTTTTTACTTTTGAAGAATGTTTTTGAATGTGTATCCCAAAAAGGGGTGGCTCAAGTGGGGCTATTCCGAATGATTTTATCTACTTAGTGCAGAGAATTACTGCATGAATTAGATTTTGGTTACGTCATTAATAATTTAAAAAGCCAAAGATTTGTTTATAAATAAAAAAAAATTCTTAACATGTTAAATATTTTTTTAATATAATAAAATATTTTTTTAACATGTTAAATATATTTTATTGGTTTATTTAAAAAATTGTTTCAGATCAATATGAAATATAATTTGATTTTTCAACTTTATATGTTGTATCTCATACAAGCACAACGAATTACATTGATTAATTACTATTAATCGCAACGTACGTCTTGTGTCACCATGGTTCCTAGATCACGAGTAATCCGGGTGAGATCGGAGATACATCACCCCGTAGAAGGTTAGAAGCTTTCCTGACAATATACCATTGAGAATATTTATGACACGTTAAATAATATAAAAAGACTAAATATTTGTTTATAAATTAAAAATAAATTCTTAACATGTTAAATGTGTTTTTAACATAACAAAATATTTTCTTAACATGTTAAATATATTTTATTGGTTTATTTAAAAAATAATTGTTTTAGATTAATATGAAATATAATTTGATTTTTCAACTTTACGTATTGTATCTCATATAAGCACAACGGATTATATTGATTGATTATTTTAATTTTTATTAATCACAAGGTATGCCATGTGTCACCGTGGTTTCCTAGATCACAAATTATCCAGATGAGATCGGAGATAAATCACCTCGTAGAAGGTTAGGAGCTTTACCGACAATATACGATTGCGAATATTTATGACATGTTAAATAATATAAAAAGACTAAACATTTGGTTATAAATAAAAAAATAAATTTTTTAACATGTTAAATATATGTTATTGGTTTATTTAAAAATAATAATTGTTTCAGATTAATATGAAATATAATTTCATTTTTCAACTTTATGTGTTGTATCTGATATAAGCACAACGAATTATAGATTGATTATTTTAATTTTTATTAATCGCAAGGTACGTCTCGTGTCACCATAGTTTTTTTTTCTAGAACACAAATGATCCGGGTTTGATCGGAGATAAATCACCTCGTAGAATGTTAGGAGCTTTCCTGACAATATACCATTGCGAATATTTATGACACGTTATATAATTTAAAAAGATTAAACATTTATTTATAAATAAAAAAACAAATTCTTAACATGTTAAATATTTTTTTAATATCATAAAATATTTTCTTAACATGTTAAATATATTTTATTGTTTATTTAAAAAAAAAGTTTCAGATTAATATGAAATATAATTTGATTTTTCAACTTTATGTGTTGTATCCCATATAAGCTCAACGAATTATATTGATTAATTATTATTAATCGCAAGGTACGTCTTGTGTCACCATGGTTCCTAGATCACGAGTGATCCAGGTGAGATCGGAGATACATCACCTCGTTGAAGGTTAGAAGCTTTCCCGACAATATACCATTGAGAATATTTATGACACTTTAAATAATTTAAAAAGACTAAATATTTGTTTATAAATAAAAAAATAAAATCTTAACATGTTAAATATTTTTTAACATAATAATATATTTTCTTAACATGTTAAATATATTTTATTGGTTTATTTAAAAAAATAATTGTTTATATGAAATATAATTTGATTTTTCAACTTTACCTGCTGTCTCTCATATAAACACAACGAATTATATTGATTGATTATTTCAAATTTTATTAATCACAAGGTATGCCATGTGTCACCACGGTTTCCTAGATCACAAATTATCCGGGTAAGATCGGAGATACATCACATCGTAGAAGGTTAGGAGCTTTCCCGGCAATATACCATTGCGAATATTTATGACACGTTAAATAATATAAAAAGACTAAACATTTGGTTATAAATAAAAAAAAATAAATTCTTAACTTGTTAAATATTTTTTAGCATAATAAAATATTTTCTTAACATGTTAAATATATGTTATTGGTTTATTTAGAAACCATAATTGTTTCAGATTAATATGAAATATAATTTGATTTTTCAACTTTATGTGTTATATCTGATATGAGCACAACGAATTATAGATTGATTATTTTAATTTTTATTAATCGCAAGGTACGTCTTGTGTCACCATGGTGTTTTTTAGATCACAAATGATCCGGGTGAGATCAGAGATAGATCACCTCGTAGAAAGTTTGAAGCTTTCCTGACAATATACCATTGCAAATATTTATGACACGTTAAATAATTTAAAAAGATTAAACATTTTTTTTGTAAATAAAAAAACAAATTCTTAACATGTTAAATATTTTTTAATATCATAAAATATTTTCTTAACATGTTAAATATATTTTATTGGTTTATTTAAAAAAATGTTTCAGATTAGTATGAAATATAATTTGATTTTTCAACTTTATGTGTTGAATCTCATATAAGCTCAACGAATTATATTTACTAATATGGAATATACCATTGCGAATATCTATGACACGTTAAATAATTTAAAAAACTAAACATTTGTTTATAAATTAAAAACAAATTCTTAACATGTTAAATATTTTTTTAATATCATAAAATATTTTCTTAACATGTTAAATATATTTTATTGGTTTATTTAAAAAAAAAAATTGTTTCAGATTAATATGAAATATAATTTGATTTTTCAACTTTATGTGTTGTATCTCATATAAGCACAACGAATCAAATTGATTAATTATTATTAATTGCAAAGTAAGTCTTGTGTCACTATATTTCCTAGATCACGAGTGATCCGGGTGAGATCAGAGATACATCACCTCGTAGAAGGTTAGAAGCTTTCCCGACAATATACCATTGAGAATATTTATGACACATTAAATATTATAAAAAGACTAAACATTTGGTTATAAATAAAAAAATAAATTCTTAACTTGTTAAATATTTTTAACATAATAAAATATTTTCTTAACATGTTAGATATATGTTATTGGTTTATTTAAAAACCATAATTGTTTCAGATTAATATGAAATATAATTCGATTTTTCAACTTTATGTGTTATATCTGATATGAGCACAACAAATTATAGATTGATTATTTTAATTTTTATTAATCGCAAGGTACGTCTTGTGTCACCATGGTTTTTTTTAGATCACAAATGATCCGGGTGAGATCAGAGATAAATCACCTAGTAGAAGCTTTCCTGACAATATACCATTGCGAATATTTATGACACGTTAAATAATTTAAAAAGCCAAAAATTTATTTATAAATAAAAAAATTCTTAACATGTTAAATATTTTTTTAATATCATAAAATATTTTCTTAACATGTTAAATATATTTTATTGGTTTATTTAAAAAAAATTGTTTTAGATTACTATGAAATATAATTTGATTTTTCAACTTTATGTATTGTATCTCATATAAGCACAACGAATTATATTGATTAATTATTATTAATCGCAAAGTAAGTCTTGTATCACCATGGTTCCTAGATCACGAGTGATCCGTGTTAGATCTAAGATGCATCACATCGTAGAAGGTTAGAAGCTTTCCCGACAATATACCATTGAGAATATTTATGACACGTTAAATAATATAAAAAGACTAAATATTTGTTTATTAATAAAAAATAAATTATTAACTTGTTAAATATTTTTTAACATAATAAAATATTTTCTTAACATGTTAAATATATTTTATTGGTTTATTTAAAAATAATAAATGTTTCGGATTAATATGAAATATAATTTGATATGTGTTGTATCTAATATGAGCACACCAAATTATAGATTGATAATTTTAATTTTTATATTGATTTATTTAAAAATAATAATTGTTTCAGATTAATATGTGTTGTAAATAAAAAATAATAATTTTCACATATATAATTTCGTCAAATAAAGTTGAATAGAAACTTATTGATCAATGCAAACTCTCATTATACAAAACTTATTTTCACATGTTTTGTAAAGTAAAGTCGAATCGAGTTTAGTTTATCAATGTAAACAATCATTTAACATGTTAATTTTTTTAACATTTTGAGCTCGCATAGACTTCAAACATAACTTTAATTTAATATTTCAAACTCTAATTCGAAATTCATTATATAATTTGGTCAAATAAAGTTGACTCGAACCTAGTTGGTTAATGCAAACTCTAATTTAACATGTTAAAATTTATTATACAAAATTTATTTTAATATGTTTGGTCAAATAAAGTCAAATCGAGCTTAATTGATCAATGCAAACAATTATTTAACATGTTAAATTTATTTATTTTAACATTTTGACCCCGCATAGACTGCAAACAAAACTTTAGTTTAATATTTCAAACTCTAATATGAAATTCAATATATAATTTCGTCAAATAAAGTTGAATCGCATCTAGTTGATCAATTCAAACTCTCATTGAACATGTTAAAGTTTATCAAACAAAACTTGTCTTAACATGTTTGGTAAAATAAAATCGAATTTACTTGATAAATGAAACACTCGTTTAACATGTTAAATTAATTTTTTTAAACATTTTGAGCCCACGTAGACTTCAAACAAAACTTTAATTTAATATTTCGAACTACAATCCGAAATTCAATATAGAACTTGGTCAAAAAAAGTTGACTCGTTCCTAGTTGATTAATGCAAACTCTCATTTAAGATGTTAAAGTTTATGGTCCAAAACTTATTTTAACATGTTTGGTCAAATAAAGTTAAAACGAACCTTGTTGATCAATGTTAACTCTCATTTAACATGTTGAAGTTTATCATACAAAACTTATTTAAACATGTTTGGTCACACAAAGTCGAATCAAGTTTAGTTGATTAATATAAACGCCCATTTAACATGTTAAATTTATTTATTTTAATATCTTGAGCCCGTATAGACTCTACACAAAACTTTATTTTAATATTTTAAACCCTAATCCGAAATTAAATAGGTCATTTCATCAAATAAAGTTGAAACGAACCTAGTTGATCAATGTTAACTCTCATTTAACATGTTAAATTTTATCGTAAAAAACTTTTTTTCACATGTTTGGTGAAATAAAGTCGAATAGAGTTTAACGGGTCTTTGCAAACGCTCATTTAATATGTTAAATTTATTTATTTTAATATTTTGAGCCTATATTGACTCCACATAAAACTTTATTTTCATATTTTGAACTCTAATCCGAAATTCGATATATAATTTGGTAAGCAAAGTTGAATCGAATCTAGTTGATCAATGCAAACTATCATTTAACATGTTAAATTTATCTATATTTATCTAACATCGCAATTCTTGCTTTATTAACCCTAGAAACTTATCACAACTAATCTGAATCGAATATTATATATATGCAAACTTCACATGATTCAGATCAGATTGTAATAACATAAAGTTTATACACAAATAAAAACATAATACACATAATTACAAGAAGAAAACAATATTATAAATAGTTTTGTCGCCTTTAAAGCTGCATCTAACCAGCTGTGTCAATAAGAACAACGTCTGACCCGTTCGGGTAGCCTCCTGAATTGCTTCCTTAGCAACGATTGCATGATCTTTCTCATAACCCTTTTCCAAAATAGGGATCTGCAAGCAAAACGTAATTTTAATTTAGTATCATAGTTACAAGGCATGACAATATCATGATCAAGAGGCCAATATCATACCTGGAGCCTACGTGCATGAGTACGCAGCTGCTCAACTGCTTCTGAACAGAATGTGTCACATGCAGCCATCATGACATTGACATCATGCTCCTGCAGCCACTACACCACGTGTACATGTTTGCATTCCTAATTAGTTTATCTTTTATAAACACATGAAGTATTGAAAGTGACTGGTGATCATGCCTTGGCAAGATTAGTAGACTTTCCTACTCCATTAACTCCCACAAAAACCACAACATATGGTTTATGTTGTTCTTTGGTAACATGAGCATCCCTCGTAATGTCAATATAGAGCGCCTCAATGATGGCTAAGAAACCAATCAAGAAAGATACCTCTTCTTGAAAATGGGAATTTTGAAAGTAACGGTCATGTTGAGTTTGAGAAGAAAGTCAACCTCTACAAGTTTCTGCAAGATTTCGTGTGTGCTTTCTCGGCTAACTCTGCCTCTGTACCCTTGGTCACTACTCACTAGAAAGGAAACTGGATTACATTGCTAAGATAGTCCTGGGTGTAATCCACATTTTGACCCGATTCCTGAACCACCATTTCATATATTAACTCTAATGCAGCTTTAGATGGACTTGATTCATGCACTAAGCATGGATGATGGAACCATGTGACAAAACCCCTTATTCTCAACCACGAGATTCTACTAATGATAAAAAAAAGATATTAGTCCATAAATAAATTAAAAACTGAAATAAGAAAGAACATTATGTGACCATGTTTCTTGAATGTCCCTCAACGACACTAGCAAAATAATTCTCATATTCAAGAAGATGTGGTGTGATCTCGTCCTATCATCTTGGTTTAATCCGAGACATTTGGTCCCAAAAGTCAAAGCACGAGACAGACGTCTATGTACAAAACTACATGAGGTGCATATATATATATATATATATATATATATATATATATATTTCACATATAAACCTTTCCTACATCCCATGTATTGCTTTGCATATAAACCTCCTAAGACCCTAATTTTGATACAAAACTACATCAGTAACACCATTCCCTATCATATGATATATAACCTACTCTACATCAGTTCATAATAATTTCATGTGTAAAAGCAGCACACAAAAGCAACAAGTAAAGCCATACTTAAATCACAGAAATTGAACAGATAACATATGTTCAGGATCTTACGGCGGTGGTGGTGGTCGACCAGCAGCAGTGACGGCTGTTGTTGTTGTCGTCTGGGTGAAACGAGCGGAGCAGCAGGGCCGACGATGACGACGACGGGAATTCGAAGGTGACGATGGTGTAAGGAACAGAGCAGCAGCAGTGATGATATGTTGTTGTGTGTGGCTTTTGAGGCTCAGTTCTTTCTAGTGAGTAAGTTTTCTAGTAAGCAGTCGGTTCTTTCTTCTTGCTTCTTCTTCTCCCTGAAAGCAAGGAAGTATAATATAAAGCTCAATAAATATATGAATCATTCTCATTGATCAATGAAGTGTTCAGAATCACAAAAGCAAATGAAGTACCTCTCAACATATCCTCAAGTTCATCTGTTTTCGATTAAAAATCAACCAATGAATTAGCGTTTTGCTCACCCGCACATGAATCCGGTTTCTGTGCATCAAAAGAACAATTGCAAAAATAATGAAAGATAATAAAATTCGTCACAAATCTATAAACAAGGTTCTTATATCTAAAAATCATGCGAATTTAAACATTTAACATGTATAATGATTGAAACACTTAACTGGTCGGTTTTAACATGTAAAACCATCAACAATTTACTTGGTCCTTTTAAACAAACATTGATCAATATGTATGCAGATATGTATAATCTCCATCAAAACTTCCAATTAAACAAACACTGATCAATATGTATGCAGACATGTACGTATCTATCCACAGAAATGTTTCCGAAATGATATTCCTATAATCAATCATGCATCTATTTGAAAACTCAAACTACTGTCTCAATTTCTAATAGATATATATATTCAATTAAGAGAAAAATAGAATGTAGATACCGAAATGATATTTCTATAATCAATCATGCATCTATTTGAAAACTCAAACTACTGTCTCAATCTCCTTTAAAAATATAATTATTTAACATGTTAAATAAAAGTAAAACTAAAATAGATGCACAAGAGCAAATAATATACCTTAATCGAATATATATATTCGATTAAAAAATAGAATGTTAAACAAAAGTAAAAGTAAAACTAAAATATAATTATTCGTATGTATGTTTAAAATATTTTTTCATATGACAAATACTATAGCAAAAACAAATTAATAAACAAGTTAAACAAAACTAAAACTAAAAGGTTGAAATCTAAATTCACATAAGAGCAAATAATATACCTGTATGTACTAGACTTTGTAAGTAGCTTGAATTGAACTTTCAAGGATCTGTTAGGTTCTTGAGTAACATTTAAAGCCACTGTAGTCTATGTTGAGAATAAAAATATCAATTAACATGTTAAAAATTCACTTCAGATCTAACAAGAATATTTCAGATCAATGAGCCACAACACGAATTTCACTTGAAAAAACTAACTAAAATCTAGATCATCGTCGGTGAATACCTGTATATCAACGTACGAATGAATCTAATCACTTAATCACGCACTAAGCATAGAATTAACAGACCTGATCATCTTAAGCACCAACAATGGAAGAACTAACAGATCTGTTCATCTTTGAAACCGCTGGAACAAAATCGGAATCAAAATTAACAGATCTGATCATCTCTTAAACCGCCGGAACAATGTCGGAATCAGAATTAACAAATCTAAGCATCTTTCAAACAGCCGGAAGGAGATCGAGATCGAAATCAGAATTAACATATCCGATTATCTCTGAACCGCCGGAAAGAGACGGAATTGGAAGCCGGAAGCAAAGAATCAGTGGGTGTCGTGTGGCAGAGGGTTGAGTTCTCCGGCGAACTACGTAATACTCTCCAGCGACCTAATTAAAACTTTTCATAAATTCCAAATATGCCCCTCCGTGTTTTTTAAACCTTACAAATCTAATCTAATCTTAACCATTGATTAACTTAATCTAAGGGTGTTCCCCGGTTCCCCACTTTTTTGGTGTTCCCCAATGAACCCCACACTATATATATATATATATATATATATATATATATACACACACGTATGCTACGATGCATAAAGAGATGAAGTTAATGTAATTGATATTGTTAGATACGTATGATACATTGAATATGAAAATATTTGGATTCAATGCAAAAGTAATCGTCCAATCATTGCAAATAACTCAAACTATATTTAATTATATTTTTCTTTCACCTTTTTTCAACTAAAAATGAAACATTATTATATTTATATTTTAATATCAAAAGATTGATTTCCCATGCTTTTTATGATGTATTTAAAGTTGAATACGTATACAACTTTCTAATTAATATTTAGGCAAAATTGCACTTTTCGTCCTTTATGTTTCAGGGTTTCTGCAGGCGCTGTCCTTTAAGTTTAAAAATTACACTCTATGTCCTTTATGTTTGCAACCTGTTACAGGCGGTGTCCTTTCTCATCAACCCAGTTAACTTTTGATGTTAAAATCTGAGGACCTGAAATGAGGGACCTTTTATGTAAAAAAGTGAAACATGAGGGACCTGAAATATACACTCTTCTTCTCTCTTAAAAAACTTTTCACTACACCAGCCTTAACAAAATCAGTTCGGTCTTCTTCTCCGTTTTAACAGATCGAAAACCTTCAAAGTGAAACATGAGGGACCTGAAATATACACTCTTCGTGTCTGAACCTTTCGTGAAGGGGTTTGACCCGAGTATCCGACCGAGTTGACCCGCACATCCAAACTGAACCCGAACCAAACTCATACCCGCACCACACCATATCTGACCCGTAACCTGAGACCCGACGGTACCCTTGTTTCTTGTAAACCCTAAACTGACGTGAACCCGACATCATCCGAACCAAGCTGAAACATCTCGGACCAAACTAATCCTGAACTCGTGTCTGAACTGATTGCTCAAAAACATCCCAAAACTGACTCGAACTTGAGCCGTCGTGACGCGAAACCTGAACCGGAAACTCTGAAACTTGAACCATTATTCCCGAACCGACCTGAACGGAGTTGCCATGGCTCCGACAGCTACTGTTGTCGTCGAGTACCTCCGTCGCCGCCGTTGATTTGACGACATTGGTCGCCGGTGACATCGCCAGCGACGTAGTCTCTCTCTCTCCTTCGTCTCTCTCCTCTCACTCTGTCTCTCTAATCTCACTCCGTCTCTCTCCTCCCTTTCTTTCTCCGCTTATTTGGTCACATCACCGCCGTACGCCACCACCAAACGGTGGTGGCCGGCCGCATCTAAAACAGAGAGGTGTGGGTGTTGTCGGGTACACGGAGAAGAAGGGGGAGCTGTCGGCTATGGTCGGAGCCACCTGCTCCTTGCCGGTTGTTTCGTCGGAGAGGGAAGGGAGATGAACTCTGCATTTTTTGTCTGTATTTGTCTGCAGTTGTATCGAGAGAGAGGGTGTTGAAGATGAACTCGGCATTTTTTTTTGTCTGTGTTTGTTGAGTTTTAGATAAGGTGAGAGAGTGGATATGAGGGAAAGATGATTTAATTTTGAAGGTTTTCGATATGTTGAAACGGAGAAGAAGAGTGTATATTTCAGGTCCCTCATGTTTCACTTTTTTACATAAAAGGTCCCTCATTTCAGGTCCCTCAGGTTTTAACATCAAAAGTTAACTGGGTTGATGAGAAAGGACACCGCCTGTAACAGGTTGCAAACATAAAGGACATAGAGTGTAATTTTTAAACTTAAAGGACAGCGCCTGCAGAAACCCTGAAACATAAAGGACGAAAAGTGCAATTTTGCCTAATATTTATATATAACTTTTTTTTGAAAGGTATACTTCATCAGAAACACCGGCCAAAAAACAGGCGGCACCGGCACAAGTGCACAACACAAAAAAAAAACACTAATTACATATGATCGAATTTACACCATCTACCCCAATCTACCTCTTTATACTTAGATCTATTGGAAAACCACAAGAAACTAAAAGCCTTGATCTCGTTGATCTCGTTTATATATAACTAATAAGTCAATCTAGTTTAAAAACAGAATTGATTGTTGAATCAATAGCTTTGATGATTTAGCGGTTCAATCATCAGTAAAACAAAGACGGAGGATTTTCATTGATTTTGTCTAGTTTGTTTAAAATGATTGTGAGATTTAGAACCTTGTTACCGAATGGTGCACAAAAATTTCCCAATTTAACTGGCCCTGTTTCTATATGATATATAGAAGTGGTTGCCCTTCAGAAAAATCTAGTTTTCATAGTAGTGCATATATGGAAAACTATATCATCATAGATTCAATACTTGAAATTATAATTTAAAACTGCAACTATCTACAGTTGCTTTAAAGATTAGACTTTACGTTTCTTCTCTCTTCAATTCACATACTAAAAGGGTATGAAAGCTCATGAAACCTAAATAGATCACAAAATATTATCATAATTCATTGCCCAAAAACAAGTAACTTTTTAAGGTCGACTTTATTCAGTGACGTTTTTTTCCATGGAAAACGACCTAACAAAAAGCCCAATTTGCTACCTACAACTTTAAGCAACATCATTTAGTTTTTCTTTAAATGGTTTTGAGGTTTTTTTTTATTATAAAACCATGGTAGATATAGTTGATAGATATAGTTAATATTATTATACGGGTTTTTGAAAAAAAAAAAAATATTCCTATGCAGTAACAGTCTGTTTAGTATATATATAATTTTATATTAGCAAATTTGATTTAAATAATCCCAACTCACTATTATTGGCCAATAATAATCCTAACTCATTTAATCACCAATAATAATCCGAACTATTCACTATTGTTTGTAAAATACTCCCAGGTAAAAAAACACTAACTAGGTTAAAAAATTGCTGATGTGGCTTGCCACGTGGCATATTTTGATGACGTGGCAACTGATGTGGCAGTCTACGTGGCATATTTTGATGACGTGGCAGGTGATGTGGCAGTCTACGTGGCATATTTTGATGACATGGCAGCTGATGTGGCAGGTGACATGGCAAGCCACATCAGCAATTTTTTAACCTAGTTAGTGTTTTTTTAACTGGGAGTATTTTACAAAAAAAGTGAATAGTTTGGATTATTATTGGTGATTAAATGAGTTGGCATTATTATTGGCTAATAACAGTGAGTTTGGATTATTTAAATTCAATTTGCCTTTTATATTTTATTTTTCATATTTTATATTTTATATTTTATATTTTATATATTATATTTTATATATTATATTATATATTATGATTGGTACTCATGTTTGGAGGATTGTTGGTACAAAGGGATTGAATGTATTCAACAAGTCTCAATACATGGAAAAACTGTTCAGAAACGACGACGTTATAGACGGAAAGAGATGATGTTAGCTGGGCCCAATGACGATGTTTTGGTGGACCCGGCCACTAAAAATAAAGATGATGGGCCCATTAAGGCATCATAGTTCCATTAACTAAATTTAAGTTTGCCACTAACAAGCTTTCACTCAGCCTATTGAAGCCACGTAGAGATCCATATAATATAATGGTTTATATACTCTTTAACATGAATTATACAAAACTAATACCAAAAGATAATTATATTACATATATATTTTATTTAAATTGAAATACTTTTCAATTTTCAATATTGGTAAACTTTGGTTTATTAAAAAAAAGTAAGTATATAAACTTAATGTACATGTTTAATACAAAAGCAATTTCAAAATAACCATCTAATTTATCACTATGCGCATGAGGTATCGCATGCGTGGGTGATGGGTATAGGGGGTGTGAGTCTAACTCAGGTCTAATGTATGTCTCACTAACCTATACTGTAAGAGGACGTTTAGAGACCTAATCCGTGACCTCCACAACACATACCCTCAAACATACCGTTACTCTAAAGTTCACTCCTTATTTATCAACATGTACAAGTATTAATATGACTTATTATCTATATATAAAAAGTGAATGTCGGTGGTTTTTACATATTTAGTCCCTTATGCTTTTTTCCTTTGGCCTCTTTAGGTTTCAGCTTTTGTTGCTCAAGTCCCTCTGCTTTGTTAATATACTTATTATTTTTCTATTTGTCCTCCCAGACAAAGACAGACGAAAAAAAAGGAAAGTGCAACAACTTCTTTTCATTTTTGCTACCCCTTTATTTTCATAATTAGTGCTTTTAGCCCCTACTTCAGTTTACATGTTATACAAACTAACACCTTTAATTTTCAATATTCTAGCTTTACCCATGTATCATATATAATATACGTTTTTAACTTATTAAGTCTTTTGCTAACTTATTTTTCGTTCAATGACTTTTGTTCGCTATTTAAAAAAAAAAGCTAATTTGTTGTTGTCTTTAAAAACTTTGTAAAACCTTTTTTACCCCCTCAAGTTTCTAAAGTTTTGAGCTTACAAATATAGGTTACGTTGAGATCATAAAATACGTCTAAACACACTTTTTCATATTTTTAACGCATTAAATAACGATTGGACCAATCCATTCGATATTTTAGATGTATCCGCGTGGGTCATATTACTAGTTTTGTATTAAGCTTCTATCTAAAGCATAAAAAGTTTAATTGGTAAGTAACATAATTGTTGTTAACTTTGTGCTATACAAGTAGGGAGTTTTTTATGGAATGATGGATATCTACCATGCATGCATACTTGCACAAGCTAACCAGGAATATTCATATGATGCAACTTTTTGGATAATAGACATAGCCCCCACTCCCTATAAATATGCCCACATATCCATTGATTTTACTTAGGACAAACACAACCATCTTCTAGTGTTTTCCTCTATCTCCTTTGCTACACTTTTTTAGCTACAAAACCACACTAATCTCAATCCAATCAAGAAACCAAAGATAATGGAAGGGAAGCTAGGATGTTTTGCAAGGTTTTTCCTGACCTCGAAGCCGTATATCGCAATGATTTGCTTACAGTTTGGATATGCCGGGATGAATATTATTACCAAAGTGTCGTTGAATCGTGGTATGAGTCACTATGTCCTCGTTGTTTATCGCCATGCGTTTGCGACAGCCGCTATCGCACCTTTCGCCCTTTACCTAGAGAGGTATATATTTATATATAGTAACCATTCAATATATAGTCTAGATGCATGTTCCTTAATTTAAAATTAAAACGCTTACACTTATTGTTATTGTAAAGTATAATATGACTTTTGTGATTGTAGGAATATTAGGCCAAAAATCACGTTTTCAATATTCATGCAAATGTTTGTGTTGGGACTTCTTGGACCGGTGATAGACCAGAACTTCTATTATGCTGGATTGAAGTTAACATCTCCCACTTTTTCATGTGCTATGAGCAACATGCTACCGGCAATGACCTTCGTTATGGCCGTCCTCTGCAGGTATAGTGATCTATCGTTTTCGCCACTGTTTGGCATTCGTTACTAGAAAACTAGGCAATTGCAACTAAATTTTGTGACAAAAAGGTCACAAAACTAGCTACAGATTTGCAACCAAAATCATAATGGTCACAAAAATAACGACCGACCAAGATCTGATGGCAAATTGGTCGCGGAAATGATTAAATAATATTTAATCAGAAATTAAGTTATTAATATCAGTCGCAAAACCGGTAGCAAATACAGTGGCGGATTTAGAAAATCTTTATAGGGCAACGTTTCATATAAAAAGGGGTAACGAAATCGAAAAAACGTCAATTTTTTCCAAAATTTACACTACTACCGGAGCGTCAAGGGGTAGCGGGGGCTACCCCTAGTAACATGCTAGGTCCGCCCCTGAGCAAATATGTGAAAAAAATAATAAAAATACGCAAGGTTGGTCGCAAAGCGGTAGCAAAAATGAAATTAATAATAATTTATAGTAAATGTATGAATCACAAAGGGTTTTTTGTCCTTTTGAACTATATTCTAAATCTAAAAAACTAATTTGTTTTGATGAAAGGATGGAGATATTGGACATGAAGAAGGTTAGATGTCAAGCAAAGGTGATTGGAACCATAGTGACAGTTGCAGGAGCCATGTTGATGACACTTTACAAGGGTAATGTGGTTGAGTTGTTTTGGACCAAACATGTTCACACTCACCATGTTTCCGAGACAACTTCTGCAACATCAGGATCTTCTGACAAAGATTGGGTTTTTGGGTCCATTCTTCTTATCATTGCTACTTTTGCATGGGCTTCTTTTTTCATCCTACAGGTATAACAACATCACACAAATCATTATTAACACAAAATTCAAAGTGTTTTGTACTTAGGTTTTGATTGGTTTTGCAGAATGTGACTATGAGGAAATACACTGCACCTCTTTCTCTCACCTGTTTGGTATGCTTTATTGGGACTTTACAGTCCATTGCTGTTACTTTGGTGATGGATCACAAGCCTGGTACTTGGACTATTGGCTGGGATATGAACCTTCTTGCTGCTGCCTATGCTGTATGCATCTCTCTCTCTCTCTCTCTCTCTCTCTCTTTCTAGAATACTCTATTTCTTTCTCACTCTTCTGACTTGTTGACTGATGGTTCAATGTATAGGGGATTGTGTCATCAAGCATTGCATACTATGTACAAGGTCTAGTAATGGAAAAGAGAGGGCCAGTTTTTGTGACTGCTTTTAGTCCACTAATGATGATCATTGTTGCAATCATGGGTTCTTTTATTTTGGCTGAAAAGATCTACATGGGAGGGTAATTATGTTTTTTCATTCACTACTACATTATATGATATAAACCAAAGTGTATCAAGTCACTACTAGAAAAGTTGTATTTTGTTACGGAAATTTCCAACACAAAAAAATGCGTTGCAAATTCCAACACATTTACAACGCATTTTTAATGAAAATTAAAATAATTTTTTTGAAGTATTTAGTTACAAATGCGTTGCAAATTCTTTAAGAAATAGCGTAGGAAATGCGTTACAAATAAATTTCCAATGCATATTTCCGTTGCAAATGCGTCACAAATCTTGTACAAGAGTAATTAAGGAATCGTAGGAAATGCGTTACAAATTTCCAACACAATATTTCCGTTGCAAATAACTTGAAATTTGTGTAGTAAATGCGTTGCAAAAAGTTTTCCACGGGGCTTTTTCCTAAGTTAGGTTTCTGTGACAAATGCGTCGCAAATTCATATTTGCAACGCATTTGTGATGGAAAAACATGTTGAAAAGTTCCATTTTTCTAGTAGTTATAAATATTTTATTAACAGCTATTGAACCTCTATTTTCCAGTGTGATGGGCGCGATACTCATAGTGATCGGATTGTACGCGGTTTTATGGGGAAAATACAAGGAGCACAAGGAGAAAGAGTTAGCTGAAGAGATCCTCGATCCCGTTAAAGCTAATTCAGGAAACAACAACAACATGAACATGATGATAACCGACAGTGTTGAAGTAAACGATCTTGAGATGCAAAAGAACGAGATGTTCAAATCATCTGTCCCAACGATCGCAATCAATGCCGCAATGCCAACACCACCAATGATAGCTGTGGAAACACCAAGAGTGTAATTAGTTAAGAATTTAAGGAGTGTGGAAGAGAATGAAAGATAAGGGAAAAGTAATAACTACAATAATAATGAAAGGTTGAATATGTACAACTACTATAGATCAGGGGGTTAAGAAAAAAAGCAAGGGCTTTTTTTTGTAATTTTGATATTATCAATTTGTTTTTCTTTTAAATGTTTAATTATAAAGAATGAAGATTCATTCCATGCATGCAATGCAAAGAAATCTTTTTTGAACACCCTTGTCACTTTTTGTTGACGTCTGATTCGGATCCCACTTCAAGTGTTAGTGTTTGATGTTTGTAAATCCATTTGTCTTCTACAATGGACCCAATCAACTCTTAAACATATAAAAATTTTCAGTTTTATTGTAGTAAAACATTAAAGAAATAAGATATATCATATTTATTATTTCCCTTCAAACAATTTTACCTAAACCATGGACGACAATTTAAAGTTCTACAAATTCACTCTTTTGCTTATCAGCACACCCATCTATACACATCATATAGGTCTATATGATGCGTATAGGGTTTATGTTTTAGACAAATTAGTGGTTAAATCTCGTACAATGTCAAATCAGTCACATATACGATGTGTATAAGTCATGTACAAGGGGCCTATATAAGGCCTTTATACGCCACGTACAACCCTATACAAGACGTATATCTGTCTGATTTGACTATGATACGATGTTGTTTGAGCACGTGAATAAAGGTATACGTCTAATATAGGTCTATATGAGGCGTATACTTCTGAATTTGAACTTTACAAATATAACATGCAAACGCTTCTTCATAACTTATCTTCATTCATTCTTTTTTTTTTTTTTTTTTTTTTGCAACCTTCGTTGTTTTACCAATTTCGGACGAGTGTGAAGCTAAACTGACTGATTTCACTATTTGATTCTACGCGGTTGGAAAAATGTCATCGTTCTAGGACGTCAACAATTTCTTTAGGCAGTATCCTAACATGTCATGGTGCCTGAAACCGATCTGATAGACTTGCATCCTCCAAAGTCTAAATTTGTGTAAGCAACAAACTTCAAATCACTATCAGCTGGATACCACAACCCAAGTTTAGGTCTCCCCTTCAAGTAACGAAGAGTACGCGTCACCGCTTATAAATGTGACTCTTTTGGATTTGTCTGATATCTGGCACAGAGACATACGGCAAACATGATATTTGGTCTTGAAGCATTCAAGTACATTAGAGAACCAATCATCGCCCTATACAGAGTTGGATCAACATCTTCCACACTCTCATGATCTGGGCCAAGATTGTGATTCTCGCAGATAGGTGTGTTGAAAGTAGTGCAATCCTCCATGTTGAACCGAGACAAAATGTCATACACGTACTTTGTTTGATGTATAAACATCCCATCCTTCTTATGTTCAACTTGTAATCCTAGAAAGTAGGACAACTCACCCATAGCGCTCATTTTAAACTTGCTCTTCATTACCCGCTCGAATTCGTGACACATGTTTTCATTTGATGACCAAAAAATTGAGGTTATCTACGTATACCTGTACCAGCAGAAAGTCTTCCTTCTTTCGTTTAATGAACAGTGTACTGTCAATCTGACCTCTTTCAAAGCCATTCTTTAGCAAATGTGTTGACAGTGTCTCATACAAAGCCCTGGGTGCTTGATGCAATCCATACAAGCCTTATCTAGTTTGTACACTCGATCTGGATAGTCTGGATCAACAAACCCATCTGGTTATGAGACATACACCACTTCTTGGACTTTCCCATAAAGAAACGCACTCTTCACATCAAGTTGGTAAACCTTGAAGCCTTGAAAGATGGGAAGGCTAGGAACAAACGAATTGCTTCCAACCTTGCCACTGGTGCAAACACTTTATTATAATCAATCCTTTCTTGCTGATTGAACCCCTTAACAACTAACTGAGCCTTGTTTCTCGTCACAATCCCTTGGTCATCTATTATACACTTAAACACCCACTTAGTGCCAATTTCCTTTTCACCTTCAGGCAGGTCAACTAGCTCCCAAACCCTCAACTTTGTGAACTGAGCTAATTCCTCTTGCATAGCTTCAACCCATGAATTGTATTTCAGAGCCATGTGCACATTCTTTGCCTCCTCTTGGGCAATGAAGTAGCTATACAAACACTCATTCATAACACCAGTCTTCTTAATCGTAGCATACAAGCCTGAACTTTCTGTTATACTTCTTCTAGTCTGAACACCTGCAGCATGATCTCCAAGAATCATGTTAACTGGATGATCTCTGTTTGCTCGTGTAGTAGCAACGGTATCTACTTCTAGATTGTCACCCAGGTTTGATCCAACCTCCCCCTGAATATTCTAATTCGCAAATGGATTAGTGAAGTCCTCCCCTTATTAGGTTCAGACTCACTATCGCTTGAATCATGATCGGCTGCACTGGAGGAAGTTCCCGGAGCATCTGTCATCGATATACTCGATCTTGGCATGAAGTCACCCTCTTCATCCTCACTGATCATAGTTTGAATCAACTGAGAGTCATCTGCATTAGAAAACTCAGGAATATTACATGATTTAAAGACACTCTCATAATCATATAATATAGCTGGACCACTCGTTGATTGTTGAGGTGTATAAGTAGTAATTTCGACATTATACATGTAACACCCCGAAAACGGGTTTGGTAATCAAACTCCATTAATACTAAAAGACGGGTAAAGTACCGTTAGTAGTAAAAATAACCAGGTGAATATTTTGATTTAAATAAGAAATCATAATAATAAATACAAGCGATTCAAAGTTTTAAGGAATTGAGTTTATAAGAGCCCGAGTTAAGGGGACTTAAAATAAAACGGGTTATAACTCCCGGGACCCACTAAGTAACTAGGGATAAATTGTAACATCCCGACAATGCGAATTCTTAAATTTGCAATATGGTTGCGAATAAAATAGTGAAATAAACTGACTAAGAGTGACACTAACCAAGTTAGTTGGTCACTTATAAGTATTTAGGAGTTAAAACAAATAAAGTATCAAAAGTGAGGGACTAAAAGTGTCTAAATGAGAACTATTTTTAATAAAATAGCTAAATTAAAACACAAACATATTTTGTCTGTGTTGTGGAGATCGGCCAGGAGTCAGGGGCGACCCCAAGCTCCATCCAAGCCCTGGTTTATCACAAATTGAGGGTCTAAATCTGATCAAAAACAAAAATCGAGCATAGATTATTGATCCTCATCACAAGAGGATTACAAGGTATGTAAAATTTGATAAAAACTCTCAACTTGAAATTCTCATGAAATTGGGAAATCTGAAAATTGATGTTGCATGATTGCTATTTGGGTAGAATACGGTTGATATAGTGTCTAGGAGTAAAACCTAGACAATAACATGCGAAATCTTGGCAAATTCCTGAAAATCTCATGAACACATGGAAGGTGATTCATGGGTTTGTGGGAAACTAGTAAACACTAGGGTTTAGAATGATTATTCTAGTGTAATACGGGTTATAGAAAGGGATTTCTGATATGATGATGTTAAAATATGTGTATATAGTCTAATTGAAGTTAATTAGGGTGATAAACTCAAGTCATGAGCTTGGTTTTGATCGTGAAGAAATCTGACCCGCTAGGTGTTTGATGAAACGCCTAAATGAGGGTTAAAATGTTAAAAGTTGAGTAAAAACGCAGATTTGATCATTTTAGAGAATTATGCATTAAAGCTTGTGAAAGAGTTCTAAACTTATCGTGATTTAAACTCTTTAGGCAAAGAGTCCGGAACGTCAACCGGACAAGCCAGAGGTGATACTTGCTTGAAACGTGTGCTTTAAAGGTACGTAACTACGGTTTCGTTACGATACGCTCGATTACGTATTTTCGCTAGTAGACTTTAAATTATCATAATAGATGAAATTGGTATTTAGTTAAAGTGACGAAGATCACTAAGTAGATAAACGGGTCAAAAGGTGAAATTATCACCCTTTGACAATATCGACTAATGGTTCGTTGAGTTATATGATTATAGGAATGAATATCATATGGATGTTTACAGCGCTATCACTTAACAGCCACTAAGGCAAGGTATTGAAACGGGTCAATATATTGATCCGAGCCAGGTATGTATAATAACACAACTCATCACGTAGAATTTGGAGTTCTATAAGAGTTAGACAAGGTTAAGGTATAGATATTCGGTTATCTTTAGGTAAACCAAATAAGTTGAATTATGTTTATGGTGTTTTAGAAGTACATGAGTTTACAAACAAGAATTATAGTTAAAAGGTTGGATTTTTAGTCAAACAAGTATTTAAAGGTCCTCGTAGTAAAAGAAGGATGAAAATTGACCAAATTGCCCTTGTAAGTTAATTTGAACGAACGACCCATAAAGGTGGTTCGGAAATAAGTTTTATGATTAAATATATGCTTAGAATGAGTATAGGTAGTGAAGGATGTAAATCCTTGGGTCGAAAGACTTTATATGAGTCTTGCCGTAAAATGATAATCCGAGGGGTAGAAACTCGGAACATATAGATATCCATATTAAATCCAACACACATATAGATGTGGTGGAAGATAACTTGATAAGAAATGTAGGAATAAGATGCTAGAAATAAATGAAAGTGATTTCAAGCTTTAAAGTGCTTAAACACCCTTAACGGGTCAAAATAAGCATACGAGCATAAACGGGTTTAAATGGTGTAATAAACCTATGATTAGAACCTAATATAGTAGGTAACATTAATTTGATGAAGTGTATGAGATATAGGAATCAAATAAATACGTTTGTTTGATAAAATGCATAAATGGGTGAAAATTCGGTAAAAAGGTAACGAGTCGAAGGCTTAGAAGTCTTAAAATTTCTTATACGATATGTATAAGTCATGTACAAGGGGCTTATATAAGGCCTTTATACGCCACGTACAACCCTATACAAAACGTATATCTGTCTGATTTGACTATGATACGATGTTGTTTGAGCACGTGAATAAAGGTATACGTCTCATATAGGTCTATAAGAGGCGTATACTTCTGAATTTGAAGTTTACAAATAGTAACATGCAGACGCTTCTTCATAACTTATCTTCATTCATTCTTTCCTTTGCAATCTTCGTTGTTTTACCAATTTTCGAACGAGTGTGAAGCTAAACTGACTGATTTCACTATTTGATTCTACGCGGTTGGAAAAATGTCATCGTTCTAGGACGTCAACAATTTCTTTAGGCAGTATCCTAACTCGTCATGGTGCCTGAAACCGATCTGGTAACGTTACTAACTTAACTTCATTCCTTGTTGTGTTGAGATTATTAAATATTTAAAATGTTGTTGTTTTAAGAGGAGTCTGGCGTTTCTGATTCTAAAGAGGAGGAGGAAATTGTGTCTAGCGTCCACACCGATCAAAACATACTGTTTCAGTATTTGAATGAGCCTCCGCCTTCCCCTGTTGATGAACCATATTACCCGGCGCAACAAGGGTATCCAGATTACGGATACGGGTGTTAATCTTTTTATGTGCAACAAGACTATCCAGATGGGTACGGAGGATACGGTGGTGTGCCTCCATTCACACCACCATATTATTCACACCACCATATTATGATGAGCAACCCCCTAACCTGGGCAATCCTTACGAAACTAACAATGCATCACATTCTTTGTACGTGCAACAAGACTATCCGAACGGCGTGGGATACAATGGCGACTCTCTGAACACACCACCGTATGATGATGAGCAATCCCCTAACTCGGGCAATACGTATCAAACTAACAAGGTATCACATTCATTTAGTTACGTGAGACAACAATGATATATGTATGTTTCTTAGTTAAATGTTATATAATAAAATAAATAGATATCATAATAATGAATTAAATAAAATTAATAAATATAAAATGTGAGTTAACAGTATCGCGGTTCCAGCTTTTCATGTCTCTAAAAGAACTGAAGGAATTGGTACAAAAAAGGAAAACGAGAATGATTACATTATTTTGACCCGTCGATCGAAGAAAGTTGCCGATAGGATTGGGAGGGTATGGCTTGAATGCGATAGTGGTGGTGAGCAAAAAAATCAATTGCCCGTTTTCACTAATGGTGGTATGGCACGGCACACATGACATCTGGACGTTAGTAGTGAAAAACTGGAACATAACCATGAACCTGCTGAGCATCTGTTTGGTCACGCGTTGGGGAGAAGATTTTCTCTCAATGAATACAAGTTGGTGAAGCATCCAACAGCTCAAAACATGGAGCCACGCAACATTTTTCGAACGACAAGGAAGCAGGACCCTGACAGCTTACATATTCAAAAAGTTGTACAAAATGTGGTGCAGAAGATTAGAGCCTAATATAGAGGCGAAAAGACTCCCATTCAGACACTGGAAACCATGTTGTATGACAACGATTTTGAAGGTCCTTATCACGTGGATCGTAACGAGATTGACAATCAATCAATGGTGCGGAATCCCCTTGACAGATCACACAAAACACAGGAACAAGAAAGATGAAGAACACAATGAAAAATACTATTAAACTGACCTTCTATGATTATCAAAACAAAGTTTTTACAATCATTCAAGATCCCACGAGACTCACAGCCACTCTTTGTGTATTCTCTCACAACATCTCTCAATCACTACTCTCTCTGAATGACTACAATTTTTCTCTGACGTCCTTCTAAAAACCCTAGTGCACAGTGTTTATATACCACACATGCAGACTGGGCTAGGCCCACGTACATAATAACACAAAACCCAGTCTAAATACAAAGACAAACAAATTCGGACTTCCTTGCTGTAACAAACTCAGACTTATGATAGCGTGTGTATTCATCCGTACTCTTGACTTGATCTTTAGGTTAAAGCTTCACCAAAATGAAACCATAACAAAGTTAGAAACAAATGACTTATCAAAACAAGGTTTCATAGTTTTCCTTTCTAGTTATGAAAGTTGGAAGCCTATCCAACTTAATATCTTTCTTACCATCAAATCCTTGCATTTCATAATTTCCCCCAAAATTTCCATATAAACATGCTCGTTTCATACTATATTTACATGCCATAAATACATGAAGATCACGTTATGAATTGGCCATGGAAAACTAAAGGTTTCACGTTGACTCCAAACAATCTAGCATTCAATCCAGTTTGACCCGTTTCAATGGGTCGAACAATCATATCTTTTTATGCGATAAATCAATTCACTTCGAATCATTTCAAGACACTTTACGACTCCAATTAAGACATACAGTCGGTCAAAGTGTAAGCTATGAGAACTTACCTTGATCTTGAGCCACTTGTCTTTTTGGATTGCTTTGTCCTTCTTTTTTTCACACCTACTCTTGATGATTAGACACTTAGTATTTCATAAATTTATCAATTGCCAGGCTTTACATTCAAATTGCATACTTATCATCACACATAAGTTACATACATCCTGATCACGTTAAATAAGTGTTTCATGCAAGAAATCATCTTGTAATGTTTCAAAGCATTTCATCAAACAATTGGCGGGCATTACTTTACAATTATCATAAGCGCTTAATTTACTAACATAAACAACATGCTTTTACTAATTATCAACAAGTTTCATGCGTCCATTAATATCTAATTAGCATAAATTCAAGTCATTTAAGCTAATACATCAATATAACCAAAAATGGTTATGGGTTCTTTCCCCCATGTCGAAACCCACCTCAACTACACATGAATTCTACACATACTAGTTCAAATAGTGATTCCAAACACAATTTCTACATAATCTACATAGAATTGCTAGGCTTCATACAAGACTTGTTAAAATCAGGAATATCTAATAAAATCATCATCAGTTGGGGATTCTACGACTCACCTTAGGCTTATTATGACTAGATGATGAGAAATACTTAATGATGCAAACATTTGGGGATGAATTCCACCATCAAGTTGAGGAAATCAGAATTGCTTGAGCCTTCCCTTGCTCTCCCTAGTGAATGGCGAGACACACGCATACCAGAGACATATGGTTCTTTTCCCCACTAATCTTTGTAAAAGATTAATTAAAACTTGCAATTCAGCCTCTCATGTCCGCAATATAATTTCTTTTGTCGCAAACTTATTTCCTTCTCAATTTAATACTTTAAAACATTTTAACAAGGGTGTCTAACCTAGTTTGTTATTTCATGCAACAATCCAAGTTAAACATAATTATAAAATTTAAATTTTTTAGGCGTTACAACGAATCTTCTTCTAAGGGTTAAACCCTGTAAAAGGCCTTAATAACTCACCTCTTCTTCCAGGTAAACATCAACACATACATGGTGGGGTTGGATAGATGTAGCTAGCCTCAAGATGTTCCTCCTCCGCGTGATCCTCATCCTTGATGGCTGACCTTAGGTTCATTTCTTGAACTTGGCAACCTTGCGATTGGAACACAACTTTGTCATTGCCTTATCCGGTGAATCGGTGGCTAAGGAGATCATTCTTCTTAGAAGCCATTTGAAATAACCAAAGCTCCGATACCACTTGATGCAAACAACGAGAGAAATTCAAATGGCTCAAGAACACTAAGGAGTATTATCTAATGATAGGAACTGACATAACAAAGATTATCTAAAACAAAAATAAAACACTATACTTATACTAAACCATAAGGAGATAAACAGGGATACTACATAATATTTAGTATTTCAAAGAATAAACACATAGAAATGAGTCTTTATTTACCTTGATCTTGATCTTGAGTCTTCGGCATTCAAATCATCACTCGTTTGCATAGGTGGCCCGATCTCTACATCCCAAACTCCTTTCAGGGCCCAATATGTACCTAAGCCAATCCCTGATTCAAATTGGCCATTAAACTTTAAGACCACCTCAAGACCAATATATGCTCATGCATCACACTCTCACATATTTGTATTCTCATGTATATATTCAACTTGAAATACCTATGATTCCCAACTAAATGTCATAAGACCTTACAAAGTTAGATAATTAATGACTTTGAATCATAATATCACAAAAATATACATATGTAACACATGATTCTTTCACTACAAAGCAGAGCGCTTTTGGTGACAAATGTACTGGTAGGTGATTTGTAGTTTATGATAGAGATCATTGGTAATCGAGTGGTGATGTATTCATAGGATACATGGTGTGGATAAAGAATATCCACGAATCATCGACGACTTCTATCGTCGTCGACAAAAGCTCCACCTACAAATACAATGACGTTAGAATATAAGTGTGTTCCACTGAAATCCCATCAAACCCTACATAATATCACAAAAATAATCGATTGTTTGTGTTTGTGTATGTATACAACATGTTTTATTTCACTACAAAGTAGAGGGCTTTAAGCGGAGGGCGTATTTGTCAGTGAATCCTGAAAGAAGGTGGAAGAAACTGTTGCTGATTGTCCGTTGGGATCCATGGCAACAATAAAAGAATTCATCAATAGATCCTGGTTTTGTTTACCGACGCTAGCAGTGGCGGATCCCGATTTTTTTTCAGGGGGGAGGGGGGGCAATTAGAAGGCTTAACCAATCTTTTAACGAGGGAGAAAAGATACGCTATTTTTTTCATTAATACCCCCTCCTCTCATTTCTATGCAAGTCCACCACCGACGCAAGCTTCACTTAAAGGATCACCAATAAAACCATGACGTTCGACAGAAGTGTGTTTCACTGACATATATTATAAAAGTATTTCTTTATATTTTTTGTTTTAGATACCATTCAATAAGAGACACGTATTTAATCATTGGTTTTTTTTTGGTAGCTAGAATCAATTTTCTAATAGTTATCTTTTAAATTATACTTATTTTTTGTACTATCCATTTCACATTTCACATTTCACACTTATTTATAAAGCAAAGTTTGCCGAGAGTGGAGATTTCAAATAGATTGGTGCAAGTCCTATTCGAATTTTTAATTATTATGTCCAAAAACCTCCACAACAAAAAGACACTTTTGGTATGTGGTTAATCTGCAAGGATGTCACTAAAGTTTTTAAACACATAAATTGACGACATCGGGTCTCCACGTAACTTATAATAATGTATAAAAGGGCCACAAACTATACTCAATTTCCATGTATACGACAAAAGTAAACTATACCATATACTAAGTTATATAAACACCGTTACACCGATGCCCAAATAAAGCTCAATTTAATTAATATTATAAGCATAAGATAACAAAAAAAACTAAAATGAAATGAAAAAAAAACACAAATAAAATTTTGCCACTTAATTATGCCCTAACAATTCAATCTCCCTATGCTAAACAATTGAAATCAAAGCTTCCTCCACCACTGCTCCCTATGCTAAACAATTGAAATCAAAGCTTCCTCCACCACTATTGACAAGTTAGTCCTTAGGCCATACGATTTGGTTGATGTTTCATGATCGACCTTCATGTCATCATCCTTCCATCCATCCCCATCATCAAGGGGGATGATGTTCATGCTTTATGAATGAGATAAAGTGAGAGAGAAAGTAGTCGTGAGCCTCGTGGAGATATCCACGATATTCATGAATATCATGATTGATGACGGTGAGGGCGGTCATGATTCCACATCAGCGTTCATGGCACCCTTCATAATCCCCCAACCTATAGCCTTATATGTAATAACTGAGGAATACTGACAATTATTAAAAAGTTACTTGTGCAAAAAAGGGATGATAGTAGCATAGAATCAAAATAAACTAATCCAAACAAATTTAATCACCGGTCTATATCAAAACTAAAAATGGCAAGTGTACAACGATCATGTTCTATTGGGCTTGTCGACTTGTTGGACCTACAGAAGAACATATGATATTCAAAAGCCAAAATATGATCAAAGGATCAAGAAATAAACAACAGACTGAACCAGACTCATCCCAAAGATAGTGAATCTTGAACACTAACCAAAACATCTGTTGAAGACATACTAACATTTGTTCAAGCCTTGGAAACCACTGTTGAAGAAGAACCAAGCACTAATCAAGACCAAAGTGTTGTTGAAGCAAAGATCTGTTGAAGAAAACCAAACATCTATTCAGGCCAAAGTTATGTTTGATATGAAGCAACAACGGTTTGAAGATCAGCGATTTCATCAATGTAACAGTATTTTGCTTTGTAACAGATGTTTAGTATATTAGATCAAAGGTTAGATTCCCACATATGTTTACAAACATTTGTAGAATCTTTTCTATTAGGAATGTTAGATGTCACTATCAGGGTGATGTCAGCTAATCACAAACAAACCTTTTGTACTTAGTATAAATAGATCTCACCTGCTAGAGATCTATTTCATCACATTTCATTCTCTTTTGTATGAACATATTTGTTGTGTGATCAGGCTGAGGGAGAGTTTGAAAAGACCACTATACTCTAATCAAATCATATCATTTGAATATGATATAAAATCGTCTTTGATGATAATTCCTTGCTTGTGATTATTTATCTGTTTTACAATACAAAATTCTTTGTTCTCATTAGTCTTAATCACAAGCCTTGTAAAATCAGATCCTAACACAACCCATTAGGGATAAGTCAAAATTTCTCTTCCTATTAAAATAAACCTTTTTCATTATGGGCATCAATTGGAAAACAAACGTCGACGGTTGAACACAGAAGACTCGAATTGTCGAACAAGCCAGGGTTGATCACCATTCATCATCGTCCCTGCTGAAATCATTAATCATCCTTGCTATTGAGTGTTGAAAATCGATTTCGTCCATTTGTGAGTTTTTGTTGTTTGATTTAATTGATTTCTTGTCTTTACTTCTTGTTTGATTAATTGATTTCTTGGTGTTTGATGTTTGATTAATTGATTTCTTGTTTGGTGTTATAGTTTATTTAGAATTCTACTTTGTATATTTGTTAGGGTTTAAGAGTTAAGACTTTGATAGTTTAGATAAGTTATAATTTTAAATAACGTTTACTTTTCTATTTTTGTTGTTAAACTAGGTAGTTGAATTCTTTGATTTGAAGTTGAAAGTTGATTCCTTAAGCTGAAATGAAACCACAATATTGTACTTTGGTTTATTGAATATAGCAGAACAAAACTAATCTAAACAAACTAAATCCTAAACTAATCTTGTATAGCTTAAGGGTATATTTAATCCCCTTTGCTTTACAGTATTGGTTTCTAATAAATCTCCCTCTGATCAACTATTATAAATCTTTTATGGATATTTTGAACTGTTTTTAATGGATATATATTTTATGATTACATCATGTTCATCGATATTGCTTTTATAATTTCACACCAAGTGGAAAATTATTAGCTTTTTACATAATATTTTAATTTTTTATGGGTAATTATTTATTTAACTTATTCATGCATCCATCACTCCCACCAACGAAAATTTTTATTAGCTTTTGTGTATGTTGGAGAACTAATAAGAACCAACTTGTGATGTACAGTCTTTGATTATACAAATTAAGAAAAGACTAAATGGTTGTTGTCATCCAATGTTATATTTAATATCTTTTTGTATAATATTACTATTTACTAATAAGCTTTAGAGCATGTTTGATATGGGAATTTAAACTTAAGAAAATAAGCATTTTTTTAAAATAGACATTGTTTTAAAAAAATGGATACAGACAGGAAAATAACCACCTTTGTGGTTCATATTGCATGGTGTTTCGTAACTTATGTCAAGTTTGAGTGATTGGTTTCTAAATTTGTTTACTTTAAGATAATCAATTTTTGAGCTTTAAACTTCTTTAGGATGATTAATGTTTGAAATTCCTACCAATTAATTAATCAACGAATCATTTTAATTACTGGTTAAATTAAATCTGTGTTTATGCAAACTAAGGGTGGGCGGGGCACCCACCGAAACCCACGCGGGGACCCCTCTTGCCGAGCGGGGTTGGCACCGCCAACATATCGGTGAGGTAGAGAGAGGGAGTGAAACCGGTGGGGCTTCACCGAAGAGAGGGGGAGGAGAGAGGATGAGTGGACCAATCAAAACTTTTTTTTTTTTTTTTAATAAAAACCAAGTCACCTAAGAGGGGAGTGCCGACATCAATTTAGGGTGTTAGGGGAGTTTAAGAGAGGAGTTGACGTGGCACACGAGGATTGGTTGGGCGTAAGAGAGGGGACTCACCTCTTAGGTGAGCACCCCTTACACCCTAATGAAACAATTGTTAAGAGTAAACTCGTCTATCTTGTTCTACCTATATTCACTCCAAAAATACCCAAACCCAATTGTGAACCAAACATTTTCATTCACAGGCAACAAACCAAAGGCCCCAATAATATTCAATCCAACATTTCGAAACAAATGTATATTAATTTAGGGAAAAATACATATATCAACACCACTTTTATTCACTTTTTAAAATATTTCTTATTGTGCCATGCCCCATCTAATAACATGTGAGATACACCATGTGTTTAAATAGAGTAAATCATAATATATTTATTTTATTTTGTGGATATAATATATATTAGGCTCGGTGGTGTGGTATAAAGCCTCCAGAGGTTTTATAATGTCACGTCAACGTCACGTAGGATCCATGTCACATAGGGGACTTTAAAACTCCTTCCCTTAACTTGCATGCAATGGTTTAAAGCACCTATCATGATTACCTAATTATTTATTTTTTTAAATAAAACAACCAACTTACTTAAAAATAAAAATAGAAACCTACTAAAAAACTACATATATTTTGCTCGGATTTTTGCTTTACACGCTTCTAAAATGTTTCATCCTCCTCTGGTTGTGGGAAAAGTCTTTCTCGGGGAACTTCATATCTTTCTCGATTGTTTCTCCAATTTCAATTCATATTCCTTTTCCTTGATTGAGAGAAGCCGAATGAGTCTATCATCGAACTCGTCCAACCTTGATGGGCCATTCGATGGCGTTGTCGAGGAGGTACCTCATGCTCGTGCTGCTACCTTGCTTTATCCTTATTGGTCGTGGCAGCTCTTGGGGTTCCTCGAAATTTAATTCATCAAATTCGTCATTTTAGTTAAAGGTAGAATGAGCATCGGATGAGAATGGTTGGCTAGGCGTTGTTGATTTGAACCTTTTTGACCTATGGGCCGTTGGGTGAAACGATGGTACAAGATGCCACTTTGGAGATTTGCGAAGAAGCACCCAAGAATGTATCATCGTAAACGCCGAGAGCCATGATAGATTCTATATTCAGTGTGGGCCGCGATCATGATGTCAACGTCGTTTGAACTGCTTTTTCTTGTGTGATTGTTTGCGAGGTATTGTATGTGTTGTTAAAGTTGTTGATCTTCCCACGCATTGCGGTCCACTTTCTCAAAAAAACCGAATCGGGCGAATGATATTCACCACGGCCCATTGTGGCGAAAAACTTCTCATGTATACGCCTCCAAAAGTCGACTATATCTTGGTCGGTTGCTATAATTTGAAAAAGAAAAATTAAATAGTAGCAAAAAAATAAAAATTAGCTTAGTAAAAATTTATATAAATTTAATGGAGAAAAAAATATAAACAATCGAACTCTCCGACACATCGAGCCATGATCGTGCCAATGCTAGTTCTTCGTTAGGCGTCCACCTCTCGACCGTTTTGGGAGTACGTTCGACATTCTCAGTCTTCTTATGGTTCCTTCTTACGCGTCCACCTCTTGAGAAAGTGAGTTGGGCTTAGTTGAAAGTTTGGTGGTGGTTGCTTTGGACCGAACTAGTATCCAAAAAAGCCAGGAAGTGGTGGTGGTGACGGATGAGGGGATGTTGGCGTGGAAGGGGGTATCGGCCAACACCCGATCTCACCTGTT
Organism: Helianthus annuus; assembly: GCF_002127325.2. Classification (NCBI taxonomy): domain Eukaryota; kingdom Viridiplantae; phylum Streptophyta; class Magnoliopsida; order Asterales; family Asteraceae; genus Helianthus; species Helianthus annuus. The sequence goes on from NC_035445.2 coordinate 7,236,572, forward strand.
CGCGAGTCTCTTAGGTACCGATCTCTTAGGTACCGAACTCTCCGACACGTCGAGCCATGATCATGCCAATGCTAGTTCTTCGTTAGGCGTCCACCTCTCAACCATTTTGGGAGTACGTTCGACATTCTCAGTCTTCTTATGGTTCCTTCTTACGCGTCCACCTCTTGAGAAAGTGAGTTGGGCTTTCTTGAATGTTTGGTGGTGGTTGCTTTGGACCGAACTAGTATCCAAAAAAGCCAGGAAGTGGTGGTGGTGGTGGTGACGGATGAGGGGATGTTGGTGTGGAAGGGGGTATCGGCCAATACCCGATCTCACCTGTTCGCGAGTCTCTTAGGTACCAATCTTGTTGCTCGTTGTTTGCAAAATTAGCCTAAACCAGATTGTTGGGGTCTCACATGTTTTGATTGTTGTTGGGAAACATGGCGTGGGATTGTATAAAAGTAAAGAGAAAATATTGTGTAGAATGGTGTGGTATTGGTAAAAAAAAGTGGGATATATAGTGTATAAAGTAAAAATTAAAAAGATATTTTTTTTTAATTGTTACCATTTTCTAACGGTTATTTTTTGAAAGGGCCCACAAAAGAGCCGTTAGCGCTCGCGAAGTAGACAACGAATTGATCCATGGTGTCCCCACCCCCATGGCGCCTAGAAAATGGTGTGAAAGGCGTTATGATGCAGAATAGAGGATGAGTTGGCAGGGGCGTGATACCACACCGGATGCCCTAAGCTTAACTATAAAGATACAAAGACACGTAATATCTATATTTTTATTTTATAACCGTAAGTATAAAAAACGTGTGTGAAATTGTTCCCAACTTATAGATATACCTGCAAATTTGAAATGTTTGTGATTTTCATATTATACTTTCATCCTATTTCGGGCAGGTATTAATGGAGTCTTTGTACTTTACTCATTCAGTTACTGTTAAAAAGCAAAATGGTCCAGACGGCAGACCCAACTAGTTCAGCCCAACTTAGTGAGGCCTAATAAGTATGTTGAACCTTTTCACGAGGACCTAGGTCACAATGTGACATACATATATCATATACTAGCCATTTATCCGCGCAATGCGGAGGGAGTGACGATTTACAATAGGATACTCGTTTACCGTTAGTTATCAGTCGTCTCGTGATATATTGTATAGTACTTAAGTTAGTTTTCTTATTCGTGATATGTTGACACTCGTTTTTCTATTAGTTTATCGATTCTTTGGTGATATACTTTTATTGATTTTTTTTAGCTGTTAGTTTATCCATCAAATCAATCATAAGCACATAATGCTTTAACCATAATTCATTAATCGATACAAATACGAAATGCAATACGCTGAACATTATAAATTTGTTAACAAAATTACAGTGATAAACATTAATTGATAAAAAATAAACATTATAAATTTGTAACAATAACTACAACGATTTGTTTCTTTGTTAATCTCATGATAATGTTTTTTATAATTTTTCTTTGTTTTGTAGAAGGAAGATGAGTGCTTCTCTCTATAGGGCATACAAGACACAGGTTATTGGTGGGAGCCCGCCATATTTAACATATATATTTTTTATACGTTAAATATGGCGGGCTGCCGCCAATCTTGTATGCCGTAGGAGAGAAGCACCTATCTTCCCCTTACAAAGATGAAACGTGTGGCCTGTAGAGGGTTACTTGCGGGTTTCTTAAGCCATATGCTATAGTATACTGCTCTACAGGCTTCCCCCTCAAGATGATTTTGAAGTTGTTGAACTTTCTAAGGTACAACATAGAAGAGTATTCCTGAAAAGAATCGTTATATATTGTGAATACACCAAATTAAAAACATGTTGAACATATGTAAGTTTAAAAAAAATCACCCTTAACGAATGAAGAAGGTGGTATGAAGAAGGCCTTCGTCATTGAGCCATAAGTTGTATATGATTATCTTTGTCCCGTGTGAACCCATGTCTTCAAACTGAAAATACAAGCAAACAAGTGTTGCATAGCAAGTTGATATAGTATACGTCATCGAACAAATTCAGTATAGAACAGAAACAAACCTGTTGGATCAGGTCATCTATTGAAGCGAACGGTAAGAATTGTCATTAAGTTAGACAACCAGTCCTCTTGAGCGTCGTATGTTATAGGATCTGGCCGGTTCTTCGAGATATCGAAATCAATCTACAATAAAGATTCCACATAAGAACAAAAAAAGATATAAATCTATACTATATAATAAAAGAAACCTGTTTTGGGACACTTGTCATTCTCTCATTTAATTGATTAAAATTATTAATAATACTAAAAATAATAATATCTACACTTTATAATAAAAGAAACCATTTTAGGAACACTTATCATCATATTAGGTCATCTCTTATAGATAATTATTATTTTAGTTTAATATATTCTAATTAATTATAGATAAACATCCTATTAAATATTATTTAGTTTAATATGTTATATTACTAGGTTATTTACCCGTGTGATACACGGTTGAACAATTTAAGTTGTATAAGACATAAAAATATAATAAAAATTATGAAAAATAAATTGCATTACATAGCTTTTGCTCAACAATAATTGTACATAAAAGTTGTGACACCATAATAGCTAATTCCAAACAAAATGGGATTGTGGACTATAAATGTTGAAACATTCTATTATATTAGAACATCAAATAAAAAATACAAAGTTACAATCTTTTTTTTTAATTCGTGTTTAGTATTGTTGGTAAAAGCTATATGGTTCTACAATAATTGCATTACAAACCAAACATAAGATGATGACATATCAAAAAATGAGAAAAAAATGTATCCATCAAAGTCATGTGTGAAATAAACTACATGTGTACCTCAATTGCATGGACAACATTACTATATCCATCGTCTCTTGCCACATAAAGTGCAGTTTGACAAACATCATTCATCACCATCGAATTAGAGGAAACTGAAATAAAAAAATAAAAAATTAGTGTAAGCAATTATGATCAAGCAACTTGACCCATTAAATAAGGATACTTTCCAATATCAACCAAGAGACATATTTCAAATATCTAAAATTAAGAAAACAGTGTAGCAAAAAAAGCATAACACACACAACACTAATACAAGAATAAGTGGGTTAACTTCTTTGATTATGGCTGCCTTTATGTGCAAACAACCAAAAAATATTCGGACAACAACAGAGTGGTTAAATGGTGCTTTATCATGGTATGGTAGATTTCTCTCGAGATCGGGCAGCTTTCGAGTACCCGACCTAACTCCACCACCGCTGCCATACGATCTACCACTGCCACCACCAAAAGAGCTGAAGATATTATCAAATCTACCCACATTATCGCCAAACATATTGCTTGAAAAGCCCGTTGTTCTGACACTTGGACCGTCTCCGCCGACCCGAAAACTCAGCGATCATGTCATCCATGTTGAATGTGATTTTGTGAATAGGCTAAAATTCGGATAAAATACAAAATAAAACTATAGAGCAATGTGTCTAATTACGATAGAATATAAGATGTAACTAAAACAGATTTTTATGTTATTTGAAATCAATATATGTAGTAGTACATACAATAAAATTAAAATTACATGATATAGTTATAAGCTGGGTTGTGATGGCATAGCAAGTGAAGATAGATTTATGTAAAGCTATAATTAACTAATAATATCCGTACCTTTAATTTGGACTTGAATTTGTTTAAACAAAGAACTCGCATTATAACGTGTCCTCAACCAAACCGATCACACAAAATAATATATGTACCTTTATTGCTTGCCAAAGCATGTTTCTTAAACGTGTCCTCAACCAAACCGAATGCACACACAACACTCACCGAACTGTATTCGGGTGTAACCAAATTAAAAATGCCTAAGATAAAAGCCCTACTCAAACATATTAAAAAAACAGAAGTTGCCTATATTGTTCCCATGTAGGAGTGTTGAAAGGCTAAATGAAGTCGGATATTAAGATGTGCAGGTTGTGACATAGGATATGTGGAGGCCATCCAACCACTCCATATCTTTTGAGCTAGTCTAGTTGATTGGAAAAGAAAGATATTGTGACTCAATTTTGCAAGAATACTCAAACTGATACTATGACTCAATTGTGAAATAGTGGTTAAACGACATTACATAACATTTAAACTTTATAAGGTGCATCGTGTGTAAACAATAATATTGTGTAAATTTTGTTAGACAAAGTCCATATAGCAGTTTAGCCTATAAAACAATAATATGTGTAGATCAATATCTATAGGCTAAAAAAAGATTAGCAAAACAATAATATTAACAACAGCAACAACATACCTTGTGAATTTAATTCACATAAATGCCAGATGTAAGCCATGGGAACATAAAAGGAATTAAATAGTCAATCTCATTCGAGCAACCTTGAATCGTTTGGAGCTATCAAAACCTGGAATGCTAGAATTATGAATCAGAAATTAGAAATTGAAAAAAAGAAAAACCCCGAAGAGATAAAAATAAAGTACTGATTTTAGTTCAAGTGAATCAAAGGAGTTTTAAACAAACCTAAGCAAAAAGTCGAAACATGATAAACCCTAAGGACTCAACAATTTAAAAAAAAAAAAACACAAAATAATCATTGGGAGACCGAACGAACCTGCGATCAATTGTGGGATCAGATATTAGAAAGGTACTCCTTGGAAGATTGTGTTGCCTTCAATATTTTGGGGTATTCATGTGGACGACATTTAGGGTTTCAGTCTGATGAAACATAAAAGAGAGGAAGTAGCGAATCATGATAAACCCTAAGGATTTAACAATTAACCAAAAAGAAACACAAAATAATGATTGGGAGACCGAACAAACCTGCGATCAATTGTGGAATCGGATATTAGAAAGGTATTCGTTGAAAGATTGTGTTGTCTTCAATATTTTGGGGTATTCATGTGGACGGCATTTATTAGGGTTTCATGAAACATAACAGAGGGAGAAAGTAGCGAACATAAGAAGCAAAAGTCGTATTTGATATGGGTCGGGTCCCCAAAAATTGATCCAATCATTTGAGCTGGAAACCCACAAAAACAATGCTCTAAGAATTGGACACGTGTCCCACAATTAGTTTTATTTATTATATATAGAAGATGTGTGAACTCAATAGAAATTCCGTTATATTTAAGTGGAGGGAAGACTAAAAAGATAGAAGTTTTCCACGTTTTTTCCATTGTGGAAGTTACATGAAACCCCTTCAATGTATTATGCTTAACCATTTTAACTTTTTATTATTTGATATATAAAATTAGATTTATTCAATTTATACATTACACGGGGTTTTTAAGGATATATATTTTTTATTATTTAGTATAGAAAATTACATTTATTCAAACCGTGTAATGCGCATATTTTTAAAGATGTATTTTTTATTATTTGGTATATAAAATTACATTTATTCAACCCTTGTAATACACATGGTTTTAAATATATAACTTTTTTATTTGGTATATAAAATTACATTTATTCAACCCGTATAATATGGTTTTTATAGATATAACTTTTTATTATTTAATATATAAAATTATATTTATTCAACCCGTACAATAAATGCGGTTTTTCAAGATATATTGTTTTATTATTTAGTATATAAAATTTATTTATTCAACCCCGTGTAATACACGGGGTTATAACCTAGTTAATGTATAAAATAGACAAAAATAAACAAAAACATAAGGAAAAGATCACGTATTTGCCATTGGGACGATAACATCATCCTGTCCGGTTCTACGTCGAAGAATCAAACAGCATTAAAACAGCACCCATTCCGAGATGAACGACTGAAAACCATCATTGCGAATGCACTCGTTTTTAGTCGTTTATCTTGGAATGGGTGCTGTTTTAATGCTGTTTCATTCTTCTACACAGAACTGGATAGGATGATGTTATTTGTTATTATTATCTTGCGGTTGCGCTCGCTGCGGCTTCAATAGTACCAACACTTCCACCATGATAAGTGTTTCTCAAAACAACCATCGCAAGATTACCACTGGACAGTCGTGCCATCAGCATAGCCAGCTCATTTGCTTCAGTTACAGAATTGACAAAATACACCACCTGCTATATAAATCTTATATTATTATAATATCAAATTTTAAAATATTAAGCAGCAGGTTCTTGTAACATAAAACCTAATGACACTTCTATATCTTAGCTTTTAATGGTGTTTTAATTTGTGTTTAGAAAGTAATCATGTAATAGAATAATCAAAATCAGCTAATCATTAGAAAAATTACATGCAAAATGACCCCTAATAATCAGAACCACTTTTATTGCATATACCCCTAAACTGATTATTAGGTCAAACTAATCTTGCAGAAATAATAAAGTTACATCATTTAATTTAGTCACCTGTTCAGCAAGAAGTGTGTAACACCCCGAAAATATAAATCTTTATATAAGAATATAAGGATTTCATAAACAAGAAATAAACATGTAGAAACTTTAACCTAGTTAAAGTTTACAAGTCTTGAAAATAACCTACACTTAGTTAAAACTCTAGTATTTAAAAAGAAATGGTAGTTAAGGGACTAATCTTGCCAAGAATCAAAAGTTTAGTTTTAATTGTAACAAAACTAAACCAAACACACCAAATTGGTGTGTCTGGTCGACAGAAACAAGAGAAGGGGCGACCCCCATTGTTCCAAAACCCTAAAGTCACAATTTCTTGCAATTGGAGGCTCAAATCATAACCAAAACGAAATCCAAGCTTAGAATTGTGTTCCTCATCGCAAGAGGATTAAGAGGTATGAAAAATTTTGTGAGAATTCACTACTTGAAATCCTCATGAATCTAAGCAAATCTGAAATTTTGTGATGCATGACAGTAATTAGTTAGACTAAAGATGATATAGTGTCTAGGATTAAAACCTAGACAACTATATATGAAATCATGCCCTAATTCTGGAAAATTCCATGAATCCATGGGTGTTAGGTTATGGGTTTTATATGTTGATGATGAACATTAGGATTTTGATGTGTAATCCTAGTATAAATTTCATTATAAGAAGTAACTCCTGTGATATTGATACTAAATGTATGCGAAAATTACTATTATAGTGAAATTTGATGTCGAATCATAAAGTCATGAACTTGTTTATGAAGGTAGAAAAATCTGACCCGCTAGGTGTTTGTAGAAATGCCTAAGTGGGGATTTAAATGTGAAATTTGGATAAAAACGCAGATTTGATAATGGTCCATAATTATGTGATTGTGGTCATAAGAAGGAGTTCTAAACATGTTATAAAACTGAATCTTCTAGGCAAAGAGTCCGGTTCATCTAGCGGACAAGCCGGAGGGAGTTCACGAGGAAAAGACGCGCTCTAAAAGGTATGAAATTTTATTGTTTCATCACATTATACGTATTATCAGCCTTATGCGTTGCTTGAAAGGAAGGAAAGCATGAGTACCAAGAATTTCCTTTATATCATGAAATCGACTATTGCCTTAAACAAGTTATAAACATGAAAATTGAGCATCCGTAAGGTGTCTAATTTCAGCACCTAAACGGGTCAGACAAGTTCTGGAAATAAACACGAAGCATGACTTATTATATTGTGCGAATATTACTTGAAGTGTAGGCCGTGTAGCGAATACCATAGACAAACTCATAAACCTTGTTCTTATTATAGATGCTACGTTTTGGTTTGGATGCATGATCATAGTACGAAAGATCAATTTAGAAATCTTGCAATTTAGCGTGGATGTTAACTCCCGTTACATGCCCAATTAAGTTATAATTGAGTAATGTGATAACCGAAATACAAATACGAAGAACTAGCCCAGCCGTTTAATGATTTATGCGAAAGTATGCTGTTTCGACTCATAAAGAACCAGCAAAATCCTGCATTTTTAACAAGGGAGTTATGTGCAGAGTCTACCGTAAATTACGGTGGCACCGTAATTTACGGTGACCTGCAATTCTGTTACGGTGGATTCCTACTGAGTTACGGTAGGCCCCCAAATGTCCAGAAGCCACCGTAATTTACGGTGCCACCGTAAATTACGGTGGAGCCCTGTTTGATGAAATTTATTTCTTGTTTTGAATAAGTTTTCGAACCTAATCCAATTTCGTGATCTACCATGGTTAATAATACTAATGCTTGTTAAACACGTTAGCTTTCAGGTACCCAAGGGATGGATGGTGATTAAGCATGACAATCCGAACCGAACACTCTAGCAAAACGCTTCCGCATAAGATCTTTTGTTCTAAAAACCATGTAAACAATTGTAGTTAATGTCTTGGTTATGATTTTGTAAGAATTGTACATGTTTGTGGTGTCTAGTTTGGACTAAAATGATGAAAGTTTTTGTAATGTCAATATTTTGACATTAAATGCAAGGTTTTTATGTATTTAAATCTGGTTTTATAAGCTGGGTCTTACAAGTTGGTAATCAGAGCTTAAGGTTGCCAATAAGTGTTCGGTTCAAGCTTGATCAACATCCGGTAAGAGTAATTGCTTAAGTAAAATTTAAGGAGTATAGAAATAATTCACGAATATATATGCATGGAAAAGAGTGTGTAAACACACTCAAACACAAGAAAAGCATGAAACAAGAATAATAGAATCAAGAGTGTGTAAGCACACTCAAACACAAGAAAGACATGAAACAAGAATGATTGAGTCAAGTTGCGAACTTGATCAAATCAAAACAAGAAAAACATGTATTACAAATGAAATGTTTAACAATGTATGTAAACATTTCAGTATCAAAGATGGCAAGCGGAGGTGATGGTGATGCGGTGCCAAGAGTCACCGAACAAATGAGAATAGTGATTGCCGAAGAAGCTGGAAAGGCGATCGAAAACAGTTTGTCGAACTTCATTGATAAAATCCAAAATACGGTTTTATCAGTGGTAGAAGAGAGAATCAAGAAGCTAGAAGATAATTCAAATCTAGCAAGGGAAAAATCTGGGGAACGAAAACCTTGTTCATACAAGGAATTCATAGCTTGTAAACCACCCATATATAATGGGGAGGTTGATCCAATCGTGTGTCAGCGGTGGATAGGCGATATCGAGGGGGTATTCGAGAGAACCCATTGTGATGAAAATGACTACGTAGCTTATGGTACGGGTCAGTTAAGAGGTCAAGCGAAGGACTGGTGGGATAATAAAAAGAAGGAGATTGGAAACGAAGCGGCCAAGGCCATGACGTGGGAGGAGTTTAAGACGCCGTTTCTTAAACACCATAGCCCCAAAGCGGTTATAAACAAGATCAAGGAAGAGTTCATGCAACTCAGACACAAGGGTGAATCCATAGACAAGATCACGGGGGTGTTTATGGATAAAATGAAGTTCTGTGACGATCTGATAATGAACGAAGAGCAAAAAGTTTATTACTACCATAATATGCTGAGCGCAGAATATAGGGAGTTCATAACCCCTTCAAAGTATGAGACCCTTACCGAGATTGTCAATGCTGCTCGGGAAAGGGAGATTGAGTTGAAAAAGAGTATAGAGCGGGGCGAACGAAGGGCACAGGATATAAATCCAAGCCCTACCAAGAAAGCAAGAACGAATGAAACGACAAAGAAATCAGACGCAAAGAGCGGTACACCAAGTTGCAAAATCTGCGGCAAGAATCATAAGGGTGAATGTCGCTTCAAGGATAAGCCATGTCCTATATGTCGAAAAACGGGACATATGGCTATATCATGCCCGGAAAAAGTGACCGTTTGTTATAACTGTTACCGAACGGGTCACAAAAGATCAGAGTGCCCAGAATTGGCGGGAAAGAAAGAAGGGCAAGACTCAAAAAGTGAAGCCGCAAAAGCCAAAGCAAGATCCTTTCAATTGACCGCTGCTGAAGCAAAGGTCGAACCTGACGTGGTCTCAGGTACATTCACTATAAATTCAATTCCCGCACGTGTGTTATTTGATACTGGTGCGAATAAATCTTTTGTTTCATATGGGTTTATTCGACACCCTTCATTTGTTCTAACAAAATTACCTATGCCTTTAGAGGTAGAGATAGGCAATAATAAAAGCTTTATTGTCTGTGATGTATGTAAAAACTGCACGATGAATATTGATGACGAGGAATATGCAATAGACTTGATCCCGATGTCGATGGGAGAATTTCAAGTGGTAGTGGGAATGGATTGGCTATCCCATTACCACGCAAAGGTGGTTTGTTTCTGAAAGGAAATAAAACTAACGTCTCCTAGCGGAAAGCAAGTTACGATATATGGAGAAAAGGGAGGTAACCCGGTGATATGCACAATGCTAGAGGCTCGCAAACTCATGAAACATGGATGCAAGGCCTTTATGGTATATGCAAGCGAAACGGAAAAGGAACTCCTCAAAATTGGGGATGTACCGGTCGTGCGAGATTATGAAGACGTGTTTCCGGAAGAACTACCGGGGATACCGCCAGAACGGGAGGTAGAGTTCGGAATCGAGTTGATTCGGGCGCGAAACCCGTGGCCAAGGCGCCATATCGACTTGCACCGTCGGAGTTACAAGAATTGATGTCACAAATTCAGGAATTTCTTGACAAGGGATTTATCCGACCGAGTGTGTCTCCGTGGGGCGCACCAGTCTTATTCGTGAAAAAGAAAGATGGCAGTATGCGCATGTGTATCGATTACCGAGAGTTAAACAAACTCACGGTGAAGAATCGATACCCACTTCCAAGAATTGATGATTTATTTGACCAACTACAAGGAGCAAGTTGGTTCTCCAAAATCGACCTCCGATCTGGTTATCATCAATTGAAAGTCAAGGAGGAGGACGTACCAAAGACGGCTTTTCGTACGAGGTACGGGCATTATGAATTCCTTGTAATGCCCTTCGGATTGACCAATGCACCCGCGGCTTTCATGGACCTCATGAACCGGGTTTGCAAACCCATGCTAGATAAGTCGGTAATTGTATTTATCGACGACATTCTAGTATATTCAAAGAGTGAAGCCGAGCACGTGTGTCATTTGCGGGAAATATTAGACACACTCAGACGAGAGAAGCTGTATGCAAAATTCACGAAGTGTGCTTTCTGGTTACGGGAAGTACAGTTTCTTGGGCATCTCATTAGTGCTGATGGAGTACTAGTAGATCCGTCAAAGATAGAAGCTGTGTCGAAATGGAGCCCTCCAAGAAATCCCTCGGAAATCCGAAGCTTTTTAGGGCTTGCGGGATATTATCGGAGATTCATACAGGATTTCTCCAAAATTGCCTTACCCTTGACCAAATTAACTCGTAAAGAGGAAAAGTTCGTGTGGGGCATTAAGCAAGAGGAAGCTTTCCAAACACTCAAGGAAAAGTTGACCCACGCTCCGGTACTGACCTTACCGGAAGGGACTGAAGACATGGTGGTTTACTCGGACGCTTCTCAATTGGGGCTCGGGTGTGTATTAATGCAACGAGGCAAGGTCATCGCCTATGCCTCGAGGCAATTGAAGATTCATGAAAATAAATATCCGGTTCACGACTTAGAATTAGCGGCGGTGGTTTTTGCCTTAAAGATATGGAGACATTACTTGTACGGAGTAAAGTTTACCATCTTTACCGACCATAAAAGTTTGAAATATTTCTTCGACCAGAAGGAATTAAACATGCGGCAAAGACGGTGGTTGGAAACCGTCAAGGACTTCGATTGCGAAATACATTACCACCCCGGTAAGGCTAATGTAGTGGCCGATGCGCTGAGCCGCAAAACAGATTATACCCCGATACGGGTACGATCAATGCAACTGGTTGTGACTTCAAGTTTACTAGAACGAATTCGAGAAGCACAGAATGAAGCTGTAAAGGCGGAAAACTGGAAAAAGGAAAGAATTATCGGCCAAGTGAAGGACCTTGAGGTGGGCAGTCACGGCCTAAAGACTCGTTTTAATAGAATCTGGGTTCCTAACACATGTGGGGTTAAGAAGCTTCTACTTGATGAAGCTCATAAATCCCGTTATTCCATTCACCCAGGAGCGACCAAAATGTATCATGACTTGAAGCAAAACTATTGGTGGCCCGGAATGAAGCGAGACACTGTGAAATACGTGGAAAAATGCTTGACATGCCTACAAGTCAAGGCAGAACACCAAAAGCCGTATGGTAAACTCTAACCGTTAGAAATTCCGGTTTGGAAATGGGAGCAAATTACGATGGACCTATTGACCAAACTGCCTAAAACAAGTCGTGGTTTTGATGCTATTTGGGTAGTCGTGGATAGGTTAACTAAAAGCGCTCACTTTATTCCCATTCGTGAGACTTATACATCTGAGAAAATGTCGGAGGTTTACACCAACGAAATCATAGCAAGGCATGGGGTACCGATATCCATTGTGTCAGACAGAGATACTCGGTTTACTTCGAAATTCTGGCGTGAATTCCAAGAACAGATGGGAACTAAATTGTTCCTTAGCACTGCTTACCATCCACAAACGGATGGGCAGAGCGAAAGGACAATACAAACGTTGGGAGATATGCTGCGGGCTTGCATTATTGATTTTGGGGGTAGTTGGGATGTCCATTTACCCTTGGTCGAATTCGCATATAACAATAGCTATCACGCGAGCATTAAAATGGCCCCGTACGAGCTATTATATGGCAGAAAGTGTCGAACTCCGGTATGTTGGGGAGAAGTGGGTCCGCGAGGGCTGGCACCAACTGATATAATCCGAGCCACAAATGCGAAAATCGACATAGTTCGGGCACACTTGAAAGCGGCTCAAGACCGGCAAAAGGCATACGCAGATAAAAGGAATAGGCCAATTGAGTTTCAGGTTGGCGATATGGTCATGCTAAAGGTTTCCCCATGGAAGGGTATTATTAGATTCAGAAAAAGGGGAAAGTTAAGCCCGAGATTCATCGGGCCATTTAGAATCATTGAACGGGTTGGTAAGGTAGCTTATCGACTTGAATTACCCGAAGAGTTGAGTGGAATTCATAGCACATTCCACGTATCACATCTTCGAAAATGTTTGACCGACGAAACTGCTCATATACACTACGACGATATCGAAGTGGATAACAGCCTCAACTATGCAGTAAAACCAATTGCGATTTTAGATCGTAAGGAGAAAAGTTTGAGGAACAAAATGATAACCCAAGTCAAGGTCAAATGGGAGCACAGAAAAGGGTCAGACACTACTTGGGAATCCGAAGAGGAAATGCGACGTCTACACCCAACATTATTTGGTACGTAATTCGGTTTCGGGGACGAAACCCTTTTTAAGGGGGGTGGACTTGTAACACCCCGAAAATATAAATCTTTATATAAGAATATAAGGATTTCATAAACAAGAAATAAACATGCAGAAACTTTAACCTAGTTAAAGTTTACAAGTCTTGAAAATAACCTACACTTAGTTAAAACTCTAGTATTTAAAAAGAAATGGTAGTTAAGGGACTAATCTTGCCAAGAATCAAAAGTTTAGTTTTAATTGTAACAAAACTAAACCAAACACACCAAATTGGTGTGTCTGGTCGACAGAAACAAGAGAAAGGGCGACCCCCATTGTTCCAAAACCCTAAAGTCACAATTTCTTGCAATTGGAGGCTCAAATCATAACCAAAACGAAATCCAAGCTTAGAATTGTGTTCCTCATCGCAAGAGGATTAAGAGGTATGTAAAATTTTGTGAGAATTCACTACTTGAAATCCTCATGAATCTAAGCAAATCTGAAATTTTGTGATGCATGACAGTAATTAGTTAGACTAAAGATGATATAGTGTCTAGGATTAAAACCTAGACAACTATATATGAAATCATGCCCTAATTCTGGAAAATTCCATGAATCCATGGGTGTTAGGTTATGGGTTTTATATGTTGATGATGAACATTAGGATTTTGATGTGTAATCCTAGTATAAATTTCATTATAAGAAGTAACTCCTGTGATATTGATACTAAATGTATGCGAAAATTACTATTATAGTGAAATTTGATGTCGAATCATAAAGTCATGAACTTGTTTATGAAGGTAGAAAAATCTGACCCGCTAGGTGTTTGTAGAAATGCCTAAGTGGGGATTTAAATGTGAAATTTGGATAAAAACGCAGATTTGATAATGGTCCATAATTATGTGATTGTGGTCATAAGAAGGAGTTCTAAACATGTTATAAAACTGAATCTTCTAGGCAAAGAGTCCGGTTCATCTAGCGGACAAGCCGGAGGGAGTTCACGAGGAAAAGACGCGCTCTAAAAGGTATGAAATTTTATTGTTTCATCACATTATACGTATTATCAGCCTTATGCGTTGCTTGAAAGGAAGGAAAGCATGAGTACCAAGAATTTCCTTTATATCATGAAATCGACTATTGCCTTAAACAAGTTATAAACATGAAAATTGAGCATCCGTAAGGTGTCTAATTTCAGCACCTAAACGGGTCAGACAAGTTCTGGAAATAAACACGAAGCATGACTTATTATATTGTGCGAATATTACTTGAAGTGTAGGCCGTGTAGCGAATACCATAGACAAACTCATAAACCTTGTTCTTATTATAGATGCTACGTTTTGGTTTGGATGCATGATCATAGTACGAAAGATCAATTTAGAAATCTTGCAATTTAGCGTGGATGTTAACTCCCGTTACATGCCCAATTAAGTTATAATTGAGTAATGTGATAACCGAAATACAAATACGAAGAACTAGCCCAGCCGTTTAATGATTTATGCGAAAGTATGCTGTTTCGACTCATAAAGAACCAGCAAAATCCTGCATTTTTAACAAGGGAGTTATGTGCAGAGTCTACCGTAAATTACGGTGGCACCGTAATTTACGGTGACCTGCAATTCTGTTACGGTGGATTCCTACTGAGTTACGGTAGGCCCCCAAATGTCCAGAAGCCACCGTAATTTACGGTGCCACCGTAAATTACGGTGAAGCCCTGTTTGATGAAATTTATTTCTTGTTTTGAATAAGTTTTCGAACCTAATCCAATTTCGTGATCTACCATGGTTAATAATACTAATGCTTGTTAAACACGTTAGCTTTCAGGTACCCAAGGGATGGATGGTGATTAAGCATGACAATCCGAACCGAACACTCTAGCAAAACGCTTCCGCATAAGATCTTTTGTTCTAAAAACCATGTAAACAATTGTAGTTAATGTCTTGGTTATGATTTTGTAAGAATTGTACATGTTTGTGGTGTCTAGTTTGGATTAAAATGATGAAAGTTTTTGTAATGTCAATATTTTGACATTAAATGCAAGGTTTTTATGTATTTAAATCTGGTTTTATAAGCTGGGTCTTACAAAGTGTGACATTGGAGTACCCATTCTGAGATGAACGGCTGAAAACAATCACTGCGGTTGCCCCATAGAGCATTATAATATAGCAGATGACTTAAGAAACCCGCAAGTAACCCTCTACAGGCAACGCATTTCATAAATATAGCAGATGACTTAAGAAACCAAAGTATATTATGTGCGACAACAAAAACACCAACATAAATCATAAATATACCACAAGGCACAAACTAATCATGTACGTATCTGACGACCATATAACATAGAAAGATTAGAGGTGGGCACTTTGACCCGTTTTGTTTCAGATGGTTAATTTGCTTTATATTTTATCAATCACAGTCCAAATGGCCAAAGTTTAAAAACATAACTAAACATGAAATGGGTCAAACGGGTCGAAAATGAACCAAAGTGTAGTAAAGCACTTGTAACTTCTCTAATTGCACAACCTGAGCTGACTTAACCCATTTGGATCGGTATTAAATGACCCATTTTAACCCGAGCCCGTTACTTAACACATATGACGGACCCGTTTTCCCATCTTAAAAGAAAATGTTCATAACAAGATGACACAAGCAAAATGTATGATGTTTCTTGAGAAGTCAACTAAAGATCAAACCTTGTTTGAAATGGGACCTTGAGCAAGGTAAGGTTTCTCGTTCCTTAAATGATGGAAACCATAAGCCACTTGAGCATCAATTCCTAAAAACATATTAAATAATAATTAAATTTAAATATATACTATGTATTAATCCCCAAAGCGAATAAAATAAAATACCTATGCTGAAATAATTATAGAACACTCCTTGATAGCATGAAACTTTCTCAGCTAACTTCCCTTGAATTTCTACATCCTGCCAAAAGAAAAAAAAACGTATATATAACGGTTAATTAACACAAACCCTGAAAAATTTTATAACTAATCAAGAAAATTATATTTTACAAACCTGATCAAGAACAACCTCCTCTGTTTGCTTCAAAGAATGAGGTGTATCCGAATTTTCACCCGATGGCATTGATATTAGAAGTTTCCAACTTCACAAAAATAACAAATATTTTACAAACCTGATCAAGAACAACCTCCTCTGCCCCTTGGACCCCGCCAGGGGCTGCCGCCCCTGGGACCCCGCAAAGATCGTAAAACGCAATGAATAAATCAAAAACCCAGATCATGAAAATGAAATTAAAGAATTTCTTACATGGATTGAAGCCGATTTCTTCATCAATTGACGAACTTTGAATGATAGAAACACTTATCAACACTCGAATCGAACGAAATCGAGTGATTATCTCCAAAATCACCGGAAAAAACGAGATTTTTTTTATGAAATTAAACTGGGTTTTCTTCAAAAAAAAGCTGAAGAACACGTTGATCGGGTTCTGAATCATTAATTGGTGATGAAAATCGCACTATAATGTAGTGATTATTGAGATAGAAAGTGAAGAAATAGTTGAAGATGGTGGGTTTTGAAAATGGTGGGTTTTTGAATTTACTGGGTTTTGAAAAAGGAAGAAGAAGGAGTTGGATTGACTAAAATACCCTTTCTCTTTATTTTAAAATTTGCCACATGTCATAATCCTATGGCTTCCTATTCTTCCTAGCGAAAATTAACTTCCTATTTGATCTTTTCCCCAATAAATAAACTTCAAGCCGGAGTAGTCATTAATTATGATCATTAAAACAATATTATTAAACTATTAAAGTGAAAAAGTAAGATCAGCCTACGAATGTAAGATTATACCTTAAGTACCTTGACGGGCTTAACATTTGACCAGAATGCCCTTATACCCATATTGAAGCATAACTCCACAAATTCTTCCGCTAGTTTTTGCCTTATACCCATATTGTATCTACATCATGACATGATACAATTAATTATAATAGAAAGGTTGGGAATACAATTTGAAATCGGTAAATATAATAAACCTGCCACTTATATAGATTCAGGCCATCCTCGTTCATAATGCTTTTTTTAGAGTTAATTCTCTGTGTTTCTATTGTTATATTGTTATGGGTTGAGAAAACTTACCTTATCTTGATCTCCATTCTTGCTTATAACAAGGGAGCCCAATGATCTCTTGGCCTAGTGGTTAAGGGGGAGGTGGGAAGCTTTGCTTCTCTTGGAGGTCCTGGGTTCAAGTCCAGGCAAGGGGATTTTATACTAACTTGGTGATACTAACAAACTAACCACTAACCTGGTTAGCGATATCCTAACCGTAAGCCGTTCAAAAAAAAAACAAGGGAGCCCAACTATCGAGATAGACTGCCCCTTGTTATGGACCATTGGACACTTCCCTGGAATGTCTGGTCAAAGGCAGGGAAATGTTCCCTTGTAGGGAGCAATGATTTCAATCTCATTAATGCATACCTTCTCTTCAGACGAAAGAGCCGCCTATGCTCGCTCCCTTCAACGACCCCACTCAGACCATTAAATGCGACTAAGAAGTCATGTCTCTTAACCTTCTTATCGGAACAGTACCAGAGGTGTATCGGATATAAACAGGGAGATCTCCATCTTTAACCAAATCTGGGTTTAGTAGCATGGAGCATTAAACTGGGCCCAAGCCCAATACATTTGAAACAAATTAACAGGCCCAAGACGAGGGAGCCCATTGGGTGACCCTCGTCATCAATCACTAGTATTACTATCGGCAGTGTCATGATTTATACCAATTAGATTTAGATAAGTAGAATGGAGATTTTTAGAATGAATAACAACACAGCACCACTAACCTAAAGTCCCAAATTGATTTCAAAAAGGTTTTTTTTTTCCTTTTCTTTTAAACGACTTGATCGCAGAGTGCATAGGAGCCCGTATTGACTGAGGAATGATTCATTTCAAAGCAAAATCGAAAAATAGCACAACGCGTGAAATACTACAAACAAACCTTCTTTATAGGTTAAAAAAACTTCAAATACAAGAATCAGATGCCAATCACAAGGATTTGTAAAACAAAGTTTTCAGGATAAATTTACAAATATGATGCGTATATATTTAGATCAAAGCTAGAAGGGATTGAAGACAAATTAAAACCAATATGTTGAGAGATGGTAACACCAAAAAAAAAATAATCAAAAGTTGTCACGATTAATTTATAAAAATGCTGCATATATTTGAACATAAGCCCACGAGAGAAAGCCATGAGTAGCCCAGTAATATTTGAACATAAGCCCACGAGAGAAACCCATTAGTAGACCATTAATATTTGAATAATGAACATTGCACAATCTTAAAAACAAAATAAAAAACCCATATTTTTATTTATTACCATTACCATATTATAAATTAGGAAAATGTTTGTGCATTATGGCTTGTACTTCAAGCATAGGGAGTCTTCAAAAAAAAAATTTCATTTTTCATTTCTAACCCAAAGGTTTTATTTTTTGCATTTTAACCTTTTTGTTTTTTTTTTTACTTTTAACACAAAAGTTTTCATCCTTTGCAATTTAACCCCAACACATTTTTATTTTCAACTTTGATCCACGTATTTTTCATCTTTTTCAAATTTTTCGTTTTACGATTTGTTATACTTTTGCGAGTAAACACGTCGTAACGTACGTGTGGGTTTCAAAGTTTCTTCGACTATTTTTTCCTGTTTGACAGGACCGTCACAATGCGTCTATTTTTCCCTGTTTGATAGGTTCGTCGCAACGCGCGTGGTATTAGATCGACTTAGTTATTCTTTTCTATTTTTACATTTCAGTCTTATTTCTTCGCATTAACATGTCGCAATTGGCATACGGTTCAACGATTTTACGTATGCTTTTCATTTGGTGTTATTTTTCCTTTTTATTATTTTCTTTTAACGAGATTTTACGGTATTGTTGGTCGCTGGTAGTTGTGTAGCATTAGTGCTACTTGGCACGGTGTATGCCCCCTCCCCCGCAACGCAGGGGCCCTTAATACTAGTTTTTATAAATAAACAAACCTAGGTTTATTAAGGAATATAAACTTTTTATAACAAAACTTTTTGGTGTTTTTTTTCCTAAAAATGCTATTTTTTTAATGTTATATTACCTGGGTTAAAAAAATGAAATCTTTTACATTCGAAAAAAAATATTATTTTCAAAATGTAAGAGAGACCGGTTTCTTAGTATAAACTAGAAATAATGGTTTTTAATAATCTCAATTATTTGTCTTGCCTAACAATAGTCTCAACTACAAAAATAACTATTAATAGCCCCACCTTTTAACTTGTTGCCGGGCATTAACAAATAGTTGTAATTATTAAAATCCATTATTATTGGTTATGTAAATTTTGACTTTTACTAGTGGATTTTATTAGTTTTTAATAATAGAATTATGTTCCATTGCTACAAACCGGATTTCATTATATTATTGAGCGAACCAAGATTTATATAACACATTTTTTTTCTTTTAGTAAATCGAATTATATTAAAATTGACATATCTTTTATACATTCTATACCAATTACCACCATAGTTTCAATGTTTACATATTTAATGCACAAACCAACACCTAAAAAGATAATTCAACTAGATATCACCACATAAATTATAAATTATAGGTCTTCTTGTTACTCAAATGACATTACATAGTTTAAAGTGACGAATATAACGGTACACCAGGTAAAGGTCTTTTTGTTACTCAAATGACATTACACAGTTTAAAGTGACGAATATAATGGTACACCAGGTAAAGAATATCCTGCATCTGCCGCGAAAATGTTTCCTGTAATATAACCTGAAGATTCACGGATCAGAAACCGAACAAGTGTCGTCATGGTTGGGTCAATTTTCCCAAACTCCTTCATCGGCATTGTTTTAAAAGCCACATTCTTGATCCATTTCTTTTGCATGAGTTCCTTTGTAATCTCAGATTCAAAAAGTCCTGGAGCTATCGAGTTTACCCTTATTTTATGTTTTCCAAGTTCCATTGCCATTACCTATAGGATATATTCAACAAGTTAATAATGATAAATCAAAATCTTTAGACAACATTCCCACATATGCATGTTGATCAAGCCTTGAAAATAAGGTGAATCGGGTCATTTTGTTCTGGTCAAAGCGGGTCATTAATTATAGAACCGGATAAAGTTATAAAAATAGGTGCACCTCTTGTATATAGAAAATGTACCAAAATAGGTACACCTCTTATATATACTTATATAGCTAAATTAAAGTTATAAAAAATAAGTGGTAACAAGTAATACAAGTAGGAGTTTAAATTTTACTTTTGTCATGGTATCAACGGCTGCTTTTGAAGAAATATAAGCAACAAGTCCAAGATGATGAGTACGATTAAGAGCAGCAGTAGAAGAGATGTTGATTATCGATCCTCCTTGACCGAAAGCACGCATATTAACGCAGACATACTTCGAAACCAACCATGATCCTCTTACATTTGTTTTAAAAGTATGATCCCAATTTTCTTGTGACGTATCCAACGAACTTTGTCGAGTACCTAAATAGACAATGGAATTTATACGTCGAAATAGGTAGATGGATAATTGTATTATGCTTTCTCTATTGTCTATGGCAGCTTGTGTTTGAGTAGAGGAAATGAGGAATAGACAAAAGCAAGACTTTGTATACATAGTCATATTTTGTTAGTGATCCTACTCTCTATATTAAAGGTTTTTTTTTTTAATCATATCTTGTTATAAATTGTAAACATATATGTATTTCTTAGCCTTAGAATAAATGGGTACCAAGGCTAGAAAGTAATTTTGACCATCTATTTATTAATCAAGGGCTAAGATTAAATGAGTGAAATTGAAGAAAAAAAAGGAGGCGCGTGGGTTTGTGTAGGGGCATTCTAGTAAATCCAAGTCAATAGTTTCTTTCTCCTCCAATTCCCCTCATTTTTAAACATTAATAATTCTTTCATACGACATTATTTTTTTTTATTATAAAAATTGCACCAAAAAAGAGCTTTTTTAAATCTTTAAAACGGTTATACTATTGCTATATTTTCGAAATTTTTTTTCGAAAACCCAGTTGCGTAAAACGCAATGGACAAAAAACGTAAAAAATGATTTTTTTTTCTAAAATGCAATGGACAAAAAACACAAAGAAATGTCTTATTTCTAAAACGCAATGACCAGAAAACACAAAGAAATGTTTTTTTTCTAAAACGCAATGACCTAAAAACACAAAAGAAAGTGTTCTTTCTAAAACGCAATGGACTGAAAACACATAAAAATGTGTTTTACCTAAAATGCAATGGACTAAAAACACTTCAAAATGTGTTTTTCTATAACACAATGGACCAAAAAACAAATAAAATTATTTTTTTTTCTAAAACACAATGGCCTAAAAACACAAAATAAAGTGTTCTATCTAAAACGCAATCGATTAAAAACACAAAAAATGTGTTTTTACCTAAAACACAATAGACTAAAAACACTTCAAAATGTGTTTTTTTTAAAACACATTGGACCAAAAAACACATAAAAATGTGTTTTCCTAAAACGCAATAGATAAATACACAAAAGAAAGTGTTTTTTTTTTCTAAAACGCAGTGGACTAAAACACAATAAAATGTAACAATGGACTGAAAATACAAAAAAAAAAAGCAGTGTTTTTTCATTACTTTAAAAAACGCAATGACTCAATTCAAAAACCAATATCGTAAAAATGCAATTAAAAAATTTCTTATATAGATCGAAGCCGAATTCTTCAAATTTCTTCAACGATTGACAAAATTTGAATGTTATAAACACTTATCAGCGATCGAATCGAACGAATAAAATGATTCGCTTAAAAATCACGGGAAAAAATGAGATATTGTATGAAATTAAACTGAGTTTCTTCAAAAAAGTTGAAGAACACATTGATTGGGTGTTTGAATCATTGATTGGTGACGAAAATCGCACTATAATGTAGTGATTATTGAGATAGAAAGTAAAGAAAAGGTTGAAGATGGCGGGTTTTTGAAGTTACAGTTGAGATAGAAAGTAAAGAAAAGATTGATGATGGCGGGTTTTGAAAATGGCAGGTTTTTGAAGTTACAGAGAAAAGAAGGGATGGGATTGGATAAAATTGACTAAAATACACTTTCTCTTTATTTTAAATTTTGCTAGATGTCATAATTCTATTGCTTTATATCCTTCCTAGCCAAAATAAACTTCCTATTTGATTCTCTCCTGTATTTTTAAATCAATTTCAAATCCTCAATTTATTAAAACTTTTTGTCTACATTTAACCTTACTAATTGTTAGATTATCGATTAGGGGTTGCAAAATGCACTCCCATTTTTACTTTTCATACCTCCTTTCTAAAAATATCATTTTAAAAACTTGTCATGTTTCACCCCTATACAAATATTTATATTTAAAATTTTTTTTCCCAAAAGTTTAAAAAACCGTTTTTTGTAGGAAAAAAATAATAAAGTTTTTTTTTATTAATCTTTCTTTTTTCATAACAATTATTTTTAAATATTAAAATTATAAACTTTTCACTAAATAAAATGAATCTTGGTTTGAAAGACACTTTCTGACTAGTATTTTATTATATTTTCATTCATAAACAGGCTTTACGAATTGAAAATTAATGTTTTTTTATGAAAAGAAAAGATAAACTTATTTTTTGAAAAAAAAACCCGTTGATTTTATGTATTTAACCCTAAAACATCACTTTTATTCTTTTATTTCATAGTTTAGTTGTCTTACCTCTTTTAATTTTATTTTTATTATTATTATTATATTATTATTATTATTATTATTAAAATGTTTTTATATAATGATTAACAGTTCTATATATTAAAAATACAAAACGTTTTTCCTTTCTTCAAAAGAAAACAATTACAGCACTAGCTTATATCTATTTATTAAACCAAGCGTGTCAATGAATAAATAAATAAGTAGGTAGTATAATAATTTTATTAAACTAAGAGTTCAGTTAGTGCCTTAGAATTGAAACTAAAACAGACACATCAAGCAAAAAAATTAAATTAAATGGACTTACTTCAATTTAAAACATTTGTCTTTTAATAAGAAACAACTTTTCTTTTTTAAGTTAAAAAACGTTTCAGAATACAAATATTAATAATAACAAAAAGACTGAAAAAGATATTATAGAAACCAAAAAAGAGTTGAATAGTGTTAATACGAAAGTTTAGGGAGGAGGTACGTTTAGTAAAAAAAGAAGTGCATCTAGCAACACCCTATTGATTATTAATGGATCAGATTATTCGATCTATTTTTAGATTGTTGATCATTAGTTGATTATGTGTTTGAATGCTTGATTATTTGTAAATTAAAACAATTGTTAGATTTTTCTAAATTTGTGTGGTAGAAGATTCATCTTCTAAGACTTTAGAATATCTAAGTTCGTGTGGTACTAGATTCATCTTCTAAGACTTTAGAATATCTAAATTTATGTGGTACTAGATTCATCTTCTAAGACTTTAGAATATCTTGAAAACCCGTAGAGTGCAACTGTAAATCTTCTAAGAATTCCGAATGTATTGAAAACCCGTAAACTCGTAGAGAGCTAGGGATTTTTATTTCTATTTAAGATTGACGTATTCTATTATATGTTTGAAATTTAACTTGGTTTTATCTTTTAATTGTATGACCAATCCCACCGATAATATTTAGTGATAGACATGGCCGGCCCTGAGGGTGGGCGGGAAGGACCACCGGCCAGAGCCCGATATTTCGAAGGGCACGGTATTCTAAAAAAATCCGATATGTATATATACAAAAAAATTAATTAATAGGGTATACCCATACAAACACGGCCACTTACAAAACTATTTTTATGGTTTATATTAGTTATTAGCCCATTGACATTAAGTTTAGACCTTTAGTGAGCTCAATACTCAATTTCGTTAAGGCCTAAAGGCACGTTTTTTCAAGCTCGAACATGCTACACGAATTCTCAGGGCCGGCCCTGGTGATAGATTACAAACTTCCAAACTTTTTTTACCCATGAAAAAAAATCCATTAGCAATGGATGTTTCCACTACCAGTTACCTTATCTTCTTACATTCTATTATTAATCTTAAAAAATGTATCCTAGTTAGTTATTATATACCTGTAATACCAGCATTGTTGATTAAAGCATCTATACGGCCAAAAGCATCCCAAGCCTTGCGAACAGATGCTTCGATGGATGGCTGGACCGTCGGCACTGACATCCAGCTGCACAGCCATCGCCAATACACCACTTGGGTTAGTGTGACAATCGGCGATTCCAAAACTATTAATTTCATCACACAAAGCCTTGAGGCGGTGGATTCTACGGGCTGCAGCAATGATCTTACAACCAGACTTGGCCAAGTCGATACACAATTCCCAACCGATGCCAGAAGATGCGCCTGTAACCATCACGATCTTGTCTTTGAGGTCTTGCCATGATTCATGTTTGGAGGTTGCAACATGTTGCGAAGAAACCGCCATTGATGGTCTTCCAAATTCTGATAACAAGGATAAGTAAACTAGAATATTGTGTCCTTTAAATATGGATAAACTCAAAAGTCCATCATATGATTCATATCATTTGAACTGTACGGATTCACAAGAACCAAACAAAGTTATACTATATAGTTTTTAAAAACTATAACTTATTCAAATTAATTCATATTAACTTTTTAATGAAAATAAATAAATCCTTTTAGCTACTACCACGCTAATGTTTTTAAATAATAAAATATAAAATAATTAATATATAATTCATTATCTCTGTTAAGATATCATTAGTTAATAATATAAAATTAATTATTACGTAGTAGGGCTGTAAACGAACCGAACGTTCAGCAAACAATTCATGAACTGTTCGGCGGGAAGTTCGTTTATGTTCGTTCGTTTAATAAACGAACGAACTTGAACAGAGGTCTCGTTCGTTCGATTGTGTTTCTAAACGTTCGGCAAGGTGTTCATGAAACATTCGTTGATTTGCGTTCGTTTACGTTCGTATGTTTGTGTTTTAATTGAAGATCTTTGTACTTTCTTATATTTTATTTGTATTTTTTATATTATTAAACTTTTATTTATTTTATTACCCTAACAATTAAACTAGAAAACCCACTTTCACCTTGTTTATGCATCATTTCCCTTTTATTTCTCATTATTTACATTGGCGAATACAATCGACATTCGTTCCACAATAAGGGATTCAAGTTCGAGTGCTACTCTCTGGGCCATCTATCTTTATCCTTCGTCGCGTTCGCCAAATTTATTTGTGTTCGTGAACCGTTCGCGAACACACTCATTTCTTTAATGAATGAACACGAACATAAAATCTCGTTCGGTAAGTGTTCATGAATCATTGATGAACACATTTATTTTCTTAACGAACGAACACGAACAAAGCCTTATTCGTGTTCCTTCGGTTCGTTTACAGCACTATTACATAGTTCATTATTATCATGTAAGGTGTCTATTATACAAAGGGAACACACTTACGTTTCTCTACTTTTAGTCATGTAAGGTGTGTATTATAGAAAGGGATCACACTTACGTTTCTCTACTTTTAGTAGTTTAGGTTTTAGTAGGTCATTTGGATTTCTTTCATGGAAATACACACAAGTAGATAAATCTTCAGCTCGATCCAGAATACAAATCAAACTTTGATTATGAGTTTTAAAAACCGGACAATTAAGAATCAAGTACCGATCCTGAATTTCAGTAACAAGAGCAAACAAATGTAGCAAAACTGCAACGAAAATACAACAATAGAAGAATTATTAAGAACATCCGTAATGGTTGATGCCCCCTAAGGGGTCCTTTCTGTGAGTTTAACGGTTCAAGTCTTACAATGGAATAATACAGTGGCAGATCTAGAAGAAAAATTTAAGGATATCTCAAACTTTTTTACGTACGGCCGCCACTAAGAATTCAATGGCTCATAGCGGCCCTGTGCGGCTAGTAAAAATGGGCCCTAAAAATTTTCTTTTACCTAGTGAAGGGGTATGGTCCTAAATCTCGCACCATGCTTGGGCACGAGTGACCATAACCCGGTTCATTGCCCCTACTGACAAGGATTCACCTGTGGTCATGCATGCACGCGCAAACGCATGTGGTTGTCCTAATCGAAGAAGGAGAAGACTAACCTTGTGTATGAAAATGGGTTTTCGTCACCACAAGGGATGCGGTAACCACTGCGGTTACCGCACGTAGCAATGTGGCCCAAAACCGCGTCCTGTAGTCCCATAAGTGGCACTACCACTTTTGACTTCAGTGACAAAGTGTAACACCCCAAAATTAAATTCGTTAGCATGTTGCCATGTTTAATAAAATGAGATACAATAACTAAGTTAATAAACCTAGTTAAATGCCTATTAGATAAGCTAAATGATGAAACTTGTGGCATATATGATAGTAAGTTAAACTTGAGGGACTTAGAGTGCCAAACTTGGAAGTTAATTTATTAAAACAAAAATCTAACACACACAAGGTGCGTGTGTGCGTGAGAATGATCAGGAACAAGGGGAAACCCTTGTTCTTCAACTACTTACAAGAACTCAAAAATTGAACCTGATTTGAGAAGAAATCGAATGCATAAGGCTAGGTACAACTTAATCTAAGTGAATTGATCATAAGGTAAGTTCCAATTTATGATTTGATCATCTTGTATGAAGTGGGTTATTGATTAATCCACGAATTGGTATGAAATTAAGCGTGATTATGTGTTAGAATCGTTATATAAAACGTGTATTATGTATGATTCCAACTAATTTGATGATTTAAGAAGAAACCCACAATTTTGAATGAAGTAGCGACATGGGTGTTCTACCCATGTCCAATCCTTGTTTGATGTATTTGTTACTAGCTTGAAATGGGTTTTGTGATGTTAGTTTAGGGTGAATTGTAAGAATGGAATGTGATTTTGAACACTCTTTTGGTGATTAGAATTTAGAAGTTAATGGCTATGCTTGAACTAGTTGTAAACTATGCATAGTAGATTGTACGCACACCAAGTGTTTGATAAAATGACTAGGTGAAGCTAGAAGGTGAAATTGTATGAAAATTGTAAGTTTGCATGTATAGAAAGCGGTTGTGATAAAAGTAGTAGTTTACTAACTTGAAAAATATGCTTTAGATGGAACTCGTATACGAATTCGGGTTGAAAGTATATGTTGGTCAAATTTATGCATTAGGAGCTTGTACCTTGTGCTTGAATGGTGTAATGCTCACCTTGTATTAGATGTGCTTGAATCAAGGTGATTAAGAGCGAAGGTGTATGATATGTGAAAGTATATGTAAGCGAATGTGTATGCGAGTATGATTATGTGATCATGTGGTTGTAAGTACTTTAGCATCATAAGTACGAAATGTACATAGTGTCGTATGGTAGGTGCTAAATTAATATGTGTTTTATGCGTTAACATGATGGATCGCATGAGTCTAGAAAGATGTGGTTTTGGATGTATGCTTTATGATTATTAGACTTGATCATGAAAGTCAAATGTGAGTTACGCTTTTGATATGATCATTATATGTGAAATCGTGTACACTAACAAGGATGTGATTGCGGTAACATGAAAGCATTAGGGATCATGTGGACGTGGACTCAAGCACGAAAGACTAACGGGTCAAGAGGGGACGAGGAAGCCAATGCGAAAATGGACGCTCCAGGTAAGTGATTCCGTAATCACTTCTTAGTTATTTATGTAAAGTTATATGCAACTTAACTAGGTATGGTAATTGAGGTCGAATAGGAACAAATGGTATGATATCGATGAAGTATTAAACGGATCTCAGCTTTGATCCGAGCAAGGTATGCGTGATTAAGAATCGTAACTAGGTGGTAGGATTGGTTACTTATGCCAGGTAGTGCTTTGTTGTTAATAATGGGGCAAGTTGACTAAAACGCCCTTGGTGGGGAGTTCGGGTAAACGACCTTAAAAGTCATCTAGAAGTGAGTTATTCGATTAGAGTAATGTCTTGGTTAAGTATGAAAGCGAAGTATAGGGTTATGTATGTTATAGACCTTTTAATGTATAAATGCCCATAACGGGTCGAATAATTCATAAGTGAATAATAAGCCAAGAGCGTGTAAGACAAGAATTTCCTTGATCCGGATGTTGGGTTTTAGGTTCTTATGATAAATGGTGAATTTACAAGCATGTAGAAAGGAACGGGAGGTTAAACGAGTAAACGGGTTGAAAGTTATGCGAATTTTAGTTTATGCGAACGACGAAACAACACAGCAGGAAAATGAATAAACGAGGAGCCGTCGCCGACGCCCAGAAGGGCCGTCGCCGACGGCATGTGGGAATTGGATCCTGGCCGACGGCCTATCTATCTGGCTACGGGAAAGTTTGGGCGACGGATGTTTTAAGAAGCCGTCGCCGACGGGTCCCCACCCCGTCGCCGACGGGCTGTCTAGCCCACTTCTCCGTTTTGCTTAATTTTGTATTTCTAAGCGATCCGTAACGCATCCCGATGATTCGTAAGTTTCTTATGAGCATATTGGGATGCACATATGTGGATAAGCAAGTTTGTGTGTTCGTATGTATATATATATGTATGTAGAAGTTATGTAAGTAGGTGTTAGGTATATGCATATGTTTATTTATAACTCCAAGAGTACGCATGTGGTGGGATATGTAGTTATGCTTAATGATATGTATGAGTGTATGTACGTATGTCTAGTTGTAGGAAGGGTATGTAAGTATGTAGTTGTGTATGTAGGTATGTATAAGGGTATGTACGAGTGTATGTACGTTTGTAGATGTATAGGCATGTGGGTATGTAAGTACATATATGTGCATGATTTAGACACATTGAGGACTAACGTTAATATTGGTGTACCTTGAGGATGATAAGTAATGCAGGTACATTTATGAAGCCTCGCCAGGAAATGAATACGCAGACGGAATGCTTGAAATTTGATAAAGAACGAGAAGTGAAGCGTATGTGAATGATCATGTTTATACATTGTGTGCTAATGTTCTGAATGTATGTGGTGAATGCAGGTGGTACGTGTCACGGAGGATCAACAAGGAATATAGATCAAGGATCGAGTCACTTGAGGGATTGTACGGGGCTGTCTGAGGATGTAATTTATTGTACATAAGCTATCAATTATTTTATTATTAAGTCAGTTTGTTGTATTTAATATAAAAGAGTTATTTTAAAAAGTGAACTTCAAGTAAGAAGCATGGTTTATAATGTAAGAAATTTTATGGCAAGGACTTCCGCTGCGACTTTCGTCAATTACATGTTAGGGCGTTACAAGTTGGTATCAGAGCCCTGGTTTGAGAGAATCAAGTACAAGAAAGTAAGTACTTGAACTCAAACTTGTGTGCTCTTATGATAAGGAACCCGTACAATCCAGGACTCGATCAAGGCCTAAAGGCAAAAGCAAATGTAAGTATGTATTAGCTTATGTAATTGAAGGAAATTAATAGTATGTTATGTGAAGGGTAAGCGCAATTGTTTGGAAGGGATGATCCGCGGATGCGGTCTAGGACCGACATCAAGGCAAGTAATAAGGCGAATTGACCCCAGGTACGTAAACCTAACGTGTGGGCATATGAAATGGTATAATTAAGCAAGTGAAAGAAAATTTTTAGCAAAATATAATAACGACATAATAAATAAGTTGAAAAGGTTACACGAGCCGAAACTAAATTCTTCGACATAAGGTGGCAATTACACGAAGGCACGAAACTAGTACGTGGAATGTGTACCTGGCCAGTACACAAGAAACGTATGACGTTCGTGAGACCGTGATAATTATTACAGGTATGTCTGATAGAGTTTGGTAGCAGCTAGGCGTGTGGGTGAAATGGGTAGTAAGACTCTCGGGGGATTGAGAGTACCTTGTAGGAATGAAAGATGTGAATGCAATGCTTGAATCCGCGAGACGGATTCAAGGAATGAAAGATGTGAATGCAATGCTTGAATCCGCGAGACGGATTCAAGGAATGAAATATGCGAATGCAATGCTTGAATCCGCGAGACGGATTCAAGGAATGAAAGATAAGAATGATGCAAATCCCTTGCGGATTTGGTTATGATAGCGAATGCTATGATAAGCTATGCAAGTCGACAGGTTCAAGTTGAACAAGTCGAGTAAGGATAAGGTACCATCCGTTTAGAATGGGTGGTCGCGAATGCAATAACAAATGTATGAAGTTCAATCCGTTATACGGATAGAACGAAAGATTTATGTTGAAAGCAATTAACCCGATGTGACCGGGTCGTAAGTGGTATGCTTGAATCTCATTATGAGAGTATATGCCATTACCCATTTAATTGGGTAATCGAATGCGTAAAAGAAATAAAAGCATATAAGTGAATGGAATTAAAATGTTGGAATTATAAGCGAAATAAGTATTATGACTAACTTTTAAAACGGGAAGGGCAAGTGTTTGCAAGAAAACACTGAAACGGTGAAGCGATGGGATCGCAAGCATGTCTGAATTGAAAAGGGGTACAAACATGTACTCCGATACGCATGTATATACATGTATATAATAAGAAATAAGTGGCAGTTTGACCTTGAAAAGTCAAACTGCAGAAGCTAAGAAATAATTTAATTTCCAACCGTAGGACTGCTAGAAGAAAGGAAGTGTGTAGAATAGTACACCCAATGAGTTATAGAATTACGAAATAATGGTTATGTGTCTACCCGTCAAGAACGTGTCAAATAATAAGAATGATATATTGAGTTATGGCCATGTATTGACCCGTTATGAATAGGTCTAGCACACTAATGCCTTACGAAGGAATTGAGAAAGTATTAAAATATAAATAAGGCGATGTGATAAACATCATATATGAATGAAATCGAATGGAATGTGTAAACCCCTAATTTATAATGAGATTGGCAGGAATCACAATGCGATAAAACTACCTAGGATGGCTAAAGAATGCCCATGAATGAAAGCTTATGATACCGATGGACAAGATCAGGCCTATTAAGTTATGGATTCATGAAGGAGCAAGTCAACTCGGGTTGTTACACGTTGGTTTGTTCCAAATTAGCGAGGTTAGTAAATGGTTTAACTTGAGAATGTTAAATAGAAAGTCACAAATTGAATAATACTTTTATGTGAATTGGTGGTAGTGACCCTGGATGCTCGTAACTGTGGAAATTTTGATGGAAATTATGAGAAGGGAAGTATCGTTAAGAAATGCTAACTCTGATGCTCGGCTTGTTGGCCAAGTTCATTTGAACAAAATGAAAGATGGCATATGATGAATGAGTAGTATAAAGTAAATCGATTTATTTTGATTAGCAAATATATGAATATGATATGCTTAAATAGGGAATTAGAAACAAGCCGCATACTTAGGTTTGTACGATTAATAATTGTATACAATTGAAATAAATCCAATGAATGAAACGCTAGTGATGGTATGCGCTAGGAGCTAGCATTATAAAGTAAAAGACACTAATAAGAGCTCTGGAGCAGAATCTGACATAAGTATTGTGGATGAACAACTAGAAAGGGGTAAGAGTAGAATTGGTTTGGTAAGAACGAGCAAGGTTTCGGGGACGAAACCTTCTTTAAGGGGGGTAGACTTGTAACACCCCAAAATTCGAATTATTAAATTCGTTAGCATGTTGCCATGTTTAATAAAATGAGATACAATAACTAAGTTAATAAACCTAGTTAAATGCCTATTAGATAAGCTAAATGATGAAACTTGTGGCATATATGATAGTAAGTTAAAACTTGAGGGACTTAGAGTGCCAAACTTGGAAGTTAATTTATTAAAACAAAAATCTAACACACACAAGGTGCGTGTGTGCGTGAGAATGATCAGGAACAAGGGGAAACCCTTGTTCTTCAACTACTTACAAGAACTCAAAAATTGAACCTGATTTGAGAAGAAATCGAATGCATAAGGCTAGGTACAACTTAATCTAAGTGAATTGATCATAAGGTAAGTTCCAATTTATGATTTGATCATCTTGTATGAAGTGGGTTATTGATTAATCCACGAATTGGTATGAAATTAAGCGTGATTATGTGTTAGAATCGTTATATAAAACGTGTATTATGTATGATTCCAACTAATTTGATGATTTAAGAAGAAACCCACAATTTTGAATGAAGTAGCGACATGGGTGTTCTACCCATGTCCAATCCTTGTTTGATGTATTTGTTACTAGCTTGAAATGGGTTTTGTGATGTTAGTTTAGGGTGAATTGTAAGAATGGAATGTGATTTTGAACACTCTTTTGGTGATTAGAATTTAGAAGTTAATGGCTATGCTTGAACTAGTTGTAAACTATGCATAGTAGATTGTACGCACACCAAGTGTTTGATAAAATGACTAGGTGAAGCTAGAAGGTGAAATTGTATGAAAATTGTAAGTTTGCATGTATAGAAAGCGGTTGTGATAAAAGTAGTAGTTTACTAACTTGAAAAATATGCTTTAGATGGAACTCGTATACGAATTCGGGTTGAAAGTATATGTTGGTCAAATTTATGCATTAGGAGCTTGTACCTTGTGCTTGAATGGTGTAATGCTCACCTTGTATTAGATGTGCTTGAATCAAGGTGATTAAGAGCGAAGGTGTATGATATGTGAAAGTATATGTAAGCGAATGTGTATGCGAGTATGATTATGTGATCATGTGGTTGTAAGTACTTTAGCATCATAAGTACGAAATGTACATAGTGTCGTATGGTAGGTGCTAAATTAATATGTGTTTTATGCGTTAACATGATGGATCGCATGAGTCTAGAAAGATGTGGTTTTGGATGTATGCTTTATGATTATTAGACTTGATCATGAAAGTCAAATGTGAGTTACGCTTTTGATATGATCATTATATGTGAAATCGTGTACACTAACAAGGATGTGATTGCGGTAACATGAAAGCATTAGGGATCATGTGGACGTGGACTCAAGCACGAAAGACTAACGGGTCAAGAGGGGACGAGGAAGCCAATGCGAAAATGGACGCTCAAGGTAAGTGATTCCGTAATCACTTCTTAGTTATTTATGTAAAGTTATATGCAACTTAACTAGGTATGGTAATTGAGGTCGAATAGGAACAAATGGTATGATATCGATGAAGTATTAAACGGATCTCAGCTTTGATCCGAGCAAGGTATGCGTGATTAAGAATCGTAACTAGGTGGTAGGATTGGTTACTTATGCCAGGTAGTGCTTTGTTGTTAATAATGGGGCAAGTTGACTAAAACGCCCTTGGTGGGGAGTTCGGGTAAACGACCTTAAAAGTCATCTAGAAGTGAGTTATTCGATTAGAGTAATGTCTTGGTTAAGTATGAAAGCGAAGTATAGGGTTATGTATGTTATAGACCTTTTAATGTATAAATGCCCATAACGGGTCGAATAATTCATAAGTGAATAATAAGCCAAGAGCGTGTAAGACAAGAATTTCCTTGATCCGGATGTTGGGTTTTAGGTTCTTATGATAAATGGTGAATTTACAAGCATGTAGAAAGGAACGGGAGGTTAAACGGGTAAACGGGTTGAAAGTTATGCGAATTTTAGTTTATGCGAACGACGAAACAACACAGCAGGAAAATGAATAAACGAGGAGCCGTCGCCGACGCCCAGAAGGGCCGTCGCCGACGGCATGTGGGAATTGGATCCTGGCCGACGGCCAAAGTTTGGGCGACGGATGTTTTAAGAAGCCGTCGCCGACGGGTCCCCACCCCGTCGCCGACGGGCTGTCTAGCCCACTTCTCCGTTTTGCTTAATTTTGTATTTCTAAGCGATCCGTAACGCATCCCGATGATTCGTAAGTTTCTTATGAGCATATTGGGATGCACATATGTGGATAAGCAAGTTTGTGTGTTCGTATGTATTTATATATGTATGTAGAAGTTATGTAAGTAGGTGTGTAGGTATATGCATATGTTTATTTATAACTCCAAGAGTACGCATGTGGTGGGATATGTAGTTATGCTTAATGATATGTATGAGTGTATGTCCGTATGTCTAGTTGTAGGAAGGGTATGTAAGTATGTAGTTGTGTATGTAGGTATGTATAAGGGTATGTACGAGTGTATGTACGTTTGTAGATGTATAGGCATGTGGGTATGTAAGTACATATATGTGCATGATTTAGACACATTGAGGACTAACGTTAATATTGGTGTACCTTGAGGATGATAAGTAATGCAGGTACATTTATGAAGCCTCGCCAGGAAATGAATACGCAGACGGAATGCTTGAAATTTGATAAAGAACGAGAAGTGAAGCGTATGTGAATGATCATGTTTATACATTGTGTGCTAATGTTCTGAATGTATGTGGTGAATGCAGGTGGTACGTGTCACGGAGGATCAACAAGGAATATAGATCAAGGATCGAGTCACTTGAGGGATTGTACGGGGCTGTCTGAGGATGTAATTTATTGTACATAAGCTATCAATTATTTTATTATTAAGTCAGTTTGTTGTATTTAATATAAAAGAGTTATTTTAAAAAGTGAACTTCAAGTAAGAAGCATGGTTTATAATGTAAGAAATTTTATGGCAAGGACTTCCGCTGCGACTTTCGTCAATTACATGTTAGGGCGTTACACAAAGCCAACAACTGGTCTGTCCGGGCACTGATGGCGGTCAGCTGCCCAGGCCACATGCATGAAAAGCTGGCAGATGGACTGACAGCTGCAGCAAGACGTGACATCACTTCAGGAAGTGTCCAACACTTCCGTGAATTGCGCTCCTGACACACCTGCAAAAGGCTACGCGTTGTCGGTTTAGCAACTCAATTACCATCCTCCACTCTTCGGCTATAAATACCCATTCCGGACCAGGTTTGAGGTAACGCTAATCTGCTCTCTCTCTCTCTCTTATATTACTCAAACACACACTTTGCTCTCAAGCAAATACTGATTCTCATGCCGGAGAGTGGTAACAAGGAACACCCCAACCCCATCCTCCTTGTTACGAGTCACGGTGTGTTTCCTTGTGCAGGAGACACATTAGAGGGCGGCCCGACCATTGATCTCGGAAAGAAGGGATTAACCCTACTTGACGAGACTAGTGACTTAACCCTCCCGGTTAACCACTATTTCATCATTGGTGCCCACCGCTACTCTTAGCACTTTTTCCTCTCTTCTTTCTTAAAGATCATGTCGGACCATCTGATTCCTACCCCGGGGGAAACCATGGCCACACTAAACGCAGGGCAAATGGGGAACACTCCCCCTAGCCAACTAATAGGCCACGTCAACACATCCACACATGCGGGTAATCCCCCCACGTATGTGCCGGACTTTCCGTAGTTCGCATCAATGCTGCCACCAGGACTTGGCCCTCACTCCTGGTACTTGCAACAACAGGCTTTGTTAAACACAGCCTACGTACAGGCATGCGCAAACACACAGCCACCCGGAGGGCCCACATCGGGCTCATTCACACCAGCACCTCGTGTTCTACAATAAGAGGAGCACGCGACAATGCATCCCGCATCCCGGGATAGGTGCAAACCGCATGGACCCTCCTATGTGAGTGTCCGTACGCTCGATGAAGGGGATTCCACTTACGGATCCCGAGCCAGAGCCTCAGTGCATGCGTGCCTTGGCCCACACAGAGAGTATAGGCGAGAATCGGCTACTCGTCGAGGGTCCGGAGTATTAAGCCGCCTTGGCCCGCATCCCAACGACGGAACATATGACAGAACCGACCCAGACGACTATACGTACCGCGGGGATTCCCAGACGATGTACAGCCAATCCGGGGACTACGACTACTATACCCCGACTCAACCCTGCACAACATATGATCGCGCTGTAAAGCACGATCATCGATCGGTCTACAGACTGAAGTCAGCAGCTGGCAGCTCCAAGTTCACAGAGGAGATTGCCTTGGCCCCACTCGCGAGGGCCAAACTTCCGCCCAGTGTGGGCAAATATAATGGCTCGTTGGATCCCAATGACCATATGGCTATTTTCATCAGCGTCGTTCTCGTCGGTGGCTGGTCGCACCCACTGTGGTGCCATTTATTTGTTCAGACCCTCACGGGAACCGCGAGGGCCTGGTTCGATTCCTTGCCAGTGGGCTCACTAGCATCATTTGAAGACTTGCAAGAAAAATTTCTTGCACACTTTAGCCAGCAGCAACGTCATGAACGCGATACATCAGACGTCATGAACATCTCGCCCGGGATAACGAGAGCCTGGAGGCTCTCATTACCCGATACAACGAAGAGTGCCTCGATATTGGCGGGGTACTCGATGCGCTGGCGCGCGGTCAATTCATCAGAGCAGTTAATAATGATGAAATGATTATAACCATTTCTGGCAAGGACGGCTTGCCAAAAAAATGGGACGAGGTCATGACGGCAGTAAAGACGTATGCCCAAATAGAGTGGTCCTTGAAGCCCAACGCAAACAAGGACCGCCTTCCTGCTGCGGAAGGGCAATCTACCAGACAAGAGCCCAAGCGCAACAACAACAACAAGCGCAACAAGAGTACGTGTAATCGCGAACACGACTCCAAATCCTACGCTCTGCGTGGGACCCAAACGGACGCCAGAACAACGATAAATGCCCAGAGAGACCAAAGGGCATCAAAGAAAGGGCCTCGGGAGCGCAACTGGACCAAGCTCACCAAGTCACCAAGGGACGTCCTTATTATAGAAGGAAGTAACTTGAAACCTGCCCTAACAATGAAGTGCAAAAAAGGGCAGGAACCCAGTCAGTACTGTGAATACCACAAAGATAGTGGTCACACTACTAACGACTGTATCAGTCTCCGGCTGGAGATTGAGCGAGCCCTGAAGGAGGGGAAGCTGCAACACATGTTGTCAAATGTGCCAAAGCAAACTAAGCGCATCACTCCTCATGATGAGGGCACCTCTAGTGGCAAGAAAGCCACGTATATGGCAACTACCCACATGATCAGTGGGGGCTATAGACAACCGCACAAGATGGCAAGGAGGGGGGATGACGACTGGCGCGACGAACAGGTCGTTTTTCCCAGAGTTCGAGGCGGACCGCGCGACAGGCGCGCTGTTGTAATTACCGGCTACTTGGCACACTACTGCATCGAGCGTCTATTTATAGACCCGTGCAACACCTCCGACATCATATATGAACAATGTTTTAATCAGTTCGATCAGGAGTACAAAGATCGGTTGCAGCCGGTCGACTACCCTTTGGCTGGGTTTGTAGGGGAAACGGTGTTCCCCCTTGGCCAAATTACATTTCCCGTGCGCCTAACAAACAGAAGACACACGCGGACGGATGAGGTTAATTTTATGCTTCTCCCCCACAACTCCAGATATGACGTAATTCTCGGCAGAGAAGCAAAGGGCGACTTCAACATGATCACATCCACCCCCACTCAGCAATCGGCTTTCCAACCAAAACGGGGATTGCGATCATTTATGCATGCCGCGAAGTCATGTCTACGGACGAAATGCGTCCGTCTAAATCGGCAAGGCCGACCCCCAACATAGAACAGGAAAAGTGGGTACTTAATGCGAAGTACCATGACCAAACGGTCACCTTGTGTCATGCCCTGTCAAACAATATAAAGGCGCACCTGAAGCAGCTACTCTTCAGGAACAAAGACGTATTCGCATGGACTCCTTCAGATATGACAGGAGTCCCGTGCGAGATAGCGCAGCATTGCTTACGTTTCTCTATTTTTAGTAGTTTAGGTTTTAGTAGGTCATTTAAATTTCTCTTATGGAAATACAGACGAGTAGATAAATCTACAGCTCGATCCAGAATACAAATCAAACTTTGATTATGAGTTTAAAAAACCGGACATTTAAGAATCAAGTACCGATCCTGAATTTCAGTAACAGGAGCAAACAAATGTAGCTGATAAAGCAACAAGAGTATGACAGGTGGAAGGTACAGGATCAACTCCAAAAGACAGCTCCAAGGATGGCTCTCTTGCTATCTCACTTAATACACATACTTTTATCCTCAAATCAAGTTCTTATGCTCACGCTGGAGGGTGGTTACATGGAGAAACCCCCCTATTCTCCTCCTTGTGACGAGCTTCACGGTGTGTTGATTGTTTTATAGGATCGTTGCAGCTATATATCGAGCTCAGAAGAAGATTAACCTTATTTGGACGAGACACTAACCACAAGCTAATCTCTGGATTAACTTGGTGTTTCTTCATTGGCGCCCACCAATTTTTTATAATCACCTTTTCATCTTCTTTCTAAGTTTTGTTAGATCTCATGGCAGATCAGAGCATTCCATTTTCACCCGTCGGACTATTCTCTCAAACAGGCCAGGTTGCAGACACGCGCACATCCAAAACCACCCGAATGATGAGTACGTCGAGGGTGAATACATAGAAGTTGGCGACATGTACGCGAGTGGGACTCGCCCCATTCCCAACATGACCCCAACGAGCCATGGCGTAGGACCATCGACGCCATTAGAATCACTATTGCCGGAATGGGAGACTCTCACTTCTTTGTTTATAGAAAGTCAAGCCACACAGAATGCTATGTATGCCCAGTTATGTGCACAACAAGGGCAAACACCGTTTCAAGCGTAACAGATTCCAATGGAAACTCCTATGCCAAGGCAGCTGGATTATAACTCTCCTCATCCATGAATGCGAGGCAATTGAAAGCCCTGCATCGTAAACATCAGATGAGCTGTGGTTGTTGTACACAGATGTAGCTTCAAATGAAGATGATGCAGGCGCAAGATTGAGGTTAGTCAGCTTGGAAAAACATGAGTTCACATATGCAATCTGGTTGGACTTCAATAACATGAATAACGAAGGAGAGTATGAGGCGTTCTTGGTTGGTTTGTGCCTAGCAATCAAGATGAGGGCAAAGAATCTTCAAGCGCATGTTGACTCCCTACTAGTGGCGTGGTAGATCAATGGCTTGTGTGGTGCGAAGGGCGAGGTTATGGCACTCTACCTTGAGCAGGCCAAAGAGCTGATTCAAAAGTTTCAGTCTTTCAAGGTTATTCACATCAACCGAAGTGACAACAAACCGGCAGATGCACTGAGCAAGTTGGCTTCAACAACCTTTCAGCACTTGGCGAAGGACGTTCGAATCGAGGTACTTAAAAATCCTTTAGTACCGCTGCGCCAAGTCAACGTGATTGAATTGGGGTCACCTTCATGGATGATGCCTATCATTTAATACTTAAGAGCGGGTGATCCTTCTTGATAACAAAGGGTAAGCAAGAAAGATTCAACATAAGGCTTTGTTCTATCATATGGATGGAGGAATTTTATACTGAAGATCATATTTGGGTCCACTACAGAAGCCCCACCTCCTCCACCCCCAGCCTCCGCCCCCTACCGTCGCTGGGTTCTGACGGCCACCGTCAACCGTCCTTAACATCCATCTTCAACTAAACTCAATTCTAATCCAAATTAGGTATTTCCTAGTCTTACTTGGTAATTTTCCTATTGTTTAAGCCTTATGGCTTATGCAAAATTGAAAACTTATAATTGTTTAATTGCAAATTCCAATCGATTATTGTTTTCATTTTGTTATAGTTATGTACAATTGGTTATAGCCTTTTAGGGTTTATGTGCAATTGATTTAAGGGTCATGTTTAATTTTACATGTCTTCTAAAATTAGGGAATCTGGAAGCTGAAAGATGAAAAAACAAACATTTATTAGTAATCTTTTTAAACGAAAATTCCAAGAAAATGATGATTTGGGTCAAACTCCCTGTTCAAATATTGTTGATGATATGCAAGAAAATGAAGATATTGGTCCAAGTTCAAACAATGATTTTGAAATGCAAGAAAATGAAGATATCGGTCAACTCCAAGTCCAATTGTTATTTCGGCTTCAAGTCCTTCAACACGAAATAAAATCGATTTGAATGATCTTCCTTCGGATCCCTCCGATAGACCACCCATTACTAGTTATCATCCTAATCAAATAGACGACATAAGAAGAACGTATCTTGTTAAAAAGGCTTTTCAACCACAAGGTCATGGCTTTAAATGGAAAAGCTATTCTAGTGGCCGGAGACGTTTTAATGTAAAATGGTTTGACAAATATCATTGGTTGGAGTATAACACTAAACCAGAAAAAGCCTATTGTTTATGTTGTTACTTGTTTAATGAAAGTGTTGGGAATAAAGGTGGAAGAGGGACTATTGTAAGTGGAGGCTTTTGTAGTTGGAGTAAACCGGGTGTCTCAAAAGAACATGTTGGGTTAGTTAACAGTTTACATAATAATGCAGCGCAAAAATGTGAAAATCTCTTGAACTAAAAGCGATCCTATGATGTGAATGAAAAAAGGCTTAACAAGGGAAAAGGATTGGAAATCGGTATAAAGGGTTCTGTTCATAGTGCTGGATTTTTTTTAGAAAATAGCTTACCATTTCGTGGTCATGACGAATCTGAAAAGTCTCTTTATAAAGGTATCTTTCTTTCGGTTTTAAAGTTGATTAGTGTGAACAACCCGGATATTGGTAACTACACTTTAGGGAAGGCCAAAAAGAATAATAAGTTGACGGCTCCATCGATTCAGAAACAGATTATCGATTACTATGCGAAAGAAGTAACCAAAATGCTTTGATAACCAAAAAAAGAGTCAGGACTTGTTAAAAGCGTCTCATTTGATAAGCGGGCAAAACAAGCTTTGAATCATCTAAGGAAAAATGGGTTTGAACAAAATGTTGGCAAAAGTGACATATTTGTAACACCCCGAAATCGGGATTGGTAATTAAACCATGTTAATACTAAAGAGCGGGTAAAATGTCGTTAGTGGTAAAGATTAACCCGGTAAATATTAGGATTTAAATAAATAAACCTAATATTAGATAAAGAGAAAACTTCCGTTTTGCTCCCTGTGGTTTGGTCAATTTAACGGTTTTGCTCCAAACCTTTAAAAATAGCCATTTTACTCCCTGATGTTACGGTTTTTTGCCAGTTTGCTCCCCGCCTCTAACTCCATCCAAATTGTTTGTTTTTCCATTTTGCTCCCCGTAGGGAGCAAACTGGCAACAAAACCAAAACATCAGGGAGTAAAATGGCTATTTTTAAAGGTTTGGGGCAAAACCGTTAAAGTGACCAAACCACAGGGAGCAAAACGAAAGTTTACTCTTAGATAAAAGAGAATAAAAGCTTTGAGGAAATCAAGTTCATAAAAGGCCCTAGTTAACGAAACTTAAAATGAAACGGGTCATGATTTCCCCAAACCCACTAAGTTAACTAGGAGTGATTAACCTAGTTAGTAAAGTGTAAATAAGTAATAAAACATGGAGTTGTAGCTCTAAATAATTAGAGTTAAACTTGAGGGACCAAAACCGTAAAAAGGAAACAAGAATTTTAATTAATAAAATTATTAACACAACACACACTTAGTGTGTGTGTGTGTGCATCGATCTCCAGGAGACAAAAGAGGGTGAAACCCTAGTTTCCTCCAAATCTTCAAATTAAAGGATCAATCGAAGGCCAAATTCGGATTTGAAAGTATATAAACGATCACCAAGTCAAGGGGATCATAAGGTATGTCGAAATTTATGATTTGGTGACATTTTGAGATTTTGATAATCATGCATGAATGAGATTCTTGTATGAAAATTTAATGTTTTAGTGAAATTGATGTGAGTATAAGATTAGAAACAAAACCCTAGGTGCAAACTTGTTGAATTTGTGCCATAAACTAG
This sequence comes from Helianthus annuus, assembly GCF_002127325.2. Lineage (NCBI taxonomy): Eukaryota > Viridiplantae > Streptophyta > Magnoliopsida > Asterales > Asteraceae > Helianthus > Helianthus annuus. Next base: position 7,278,229 of record NC_035445.2, read on the forward strand.
TGATTAGTCAACTAATCAAGCATGAGCTAAGTGGGTTTTGTAATATAATGATGTTAGTGCCTAACTAGTGATTAGAATCATCATATTTGATAGTAAATGCAAGGTACTTAAACAAATTTCAAGTTTGAGAACTTAACCATACATGATTCGAAATGGGTCTTGAATGTAGTGATGAAATTGGTAATTTTGTTCATATAAATAGATAAATGAAATTGTGTTATATACTAGATCATATGAAGAAACTTGATTTTATTAAGGGTTCGGATGGATGCTAAATAGTATGATGAAACGGGTCTCACTTACAAAGGAGAACCCTTAGTTCTTGCAAAAATGAATGAATAAACTAGTCATGATAATCGCTTGAACTAGTTAGAGTGTTGAAAATATAATAAATTTGGTTAGAACATTGGTTAAAACGGTGGCCAAGAGATAATGCCTACCGGATAATTAAGGAATGCATAAACTAGTTGATGGATTTGATTATGCATTTCATACACTAATGGGCGTTTGATTCTTAAAAAGTCAAACTGACCTAGAAAACGATGAATGATAATTTTGGATATAAAATACGTAAGGTGGAATAATCGTCTTAAATTATGATTTAACTAACCACCTTGAAAACGATGATGATAGTTTGACGCGTAACAAGCTAGTGGAAGCTTGGGGAAGGAAGCGGGTCAAACGAATTTAAGAAGGAAAAGAAAAACGTAATTTGGATGCGAGGTAAGTAAAGCTTACGCCCCTTTACATTATTTACAAATTACTTAATTGCAAGTATTGTATATGAATGCTACTAAGTGGTTGGTATATGATGTTCCGACACGATTCAATGAGAGTCGGAACGAGGGAAAATGGTCAGAAATCATGAATTATGGTAAAAGGGGTAAAATGGTAAATTAGTCATGTAATGACAAATAAATAAAAACGGTTTTAAGTAAAACGAGTTCAAGGGAAAACCGGGATAGGTTTAAAGGGTTGAAATGGTAATTAAATACCATCTCATACGGACAAATGGTCAATTAAACTAAATGGGTCAAATGGTGTTGTTAACACCATTTGACAATCGCTTGTTGAGTTTTGTAGTCACAGGAAATAACGTAAGCTTGTGTTGCTTTAACTAGAAAGATTTAAAGCAAAAGTTATGTATATGGCTCAATACTTTGACCCGAGCCAGGTACGCATAAATAAGCTTTTAGTTAAACATACAATTTTTGGTCAAATATTTAGCGAAAGTCCTTCGTCGTAAAGTAAGGGACTAAAGTTAACCAAAACACCCTTGAAGGGTATATTGGGCAAACGACTCGTAGGGTTTGTTTAGGAACTTGCATTAAGATTATGGAATCATTAAATATGAATAAAAGTTATAGGAATACACATTCGCGGGTCAAATGCACAAAAATGGTCATTTGCGTAAAATGACCAACCGATGGGTAAATTTGGGATACTAGGTTAGTTATGCTAAATCCACCACAAAAATAGTTGTGGTGGAACATAAGCAGATATTTAGATGTGGAATTACGAAGTATGAAAAGAAAATAGCTAGTTTTAGACCAAAATGTATAAAAGATCCCCTAAACGGGTCAAAATAAATTACGCACGTAACTTGGGTGTTTGCCGCGTAATTCACAAAATTTATGAATCCAAGATAGAGATTTTGAGTTAAATACTTTGGTTTATGATTTATGATTAACTAGAAACAAGTTTGGAGGTCTTAAATATAAACGGGTCAAAATATGGATTTTGAGTAATAAGCCGAATGCTTAAAAATTTAGAATTTTATTAGTTTGAATGTCGGATTTTAACTCCATGCGATGGAGAATTAAATTACGGACGCGTAGGAAAAAGAATCGCGTAAAACAGATCAATAACGAATAAGTTATGGCCGTTTTCGTAAAAACTGGCATAGCTGGCAGAGTGCAGGTTCCAGAAACGAACCTGCTGGAAAAGGGTCTCCCTCGCGCCACGCGAGGGAGCAAGTGGGTTCTGGTGCATGGCATGACGGAGTCAGTTTCTAAAAATTTGTTTTTTTTTTCAATTATGTTGCCTCGCGAACTCGTTTAAACACGTTCTAAACTACGTATGACTAATTCAATTCATGTTTTATGAATTGTAGGTATTATATACAATATCGGGGGACGATCAAGCTCAACGATGAACCGAACAGGATCAAATTACAAGCTTCCGCACATTGTTAATCGTTAATTTTAAACGACGAATGTAGTCACATTATGTGGTGTACTTGAAAATTGTAAAAGTTTTAATTAATCCGTATTCTCCAATGTACATGTAATTATAATTACATGATTTTGTTCGTAATTAAAGACGAAATCCGCTTAAAAATAGTAAGGGTGTTACAATATTTTTGTGAAAAAAAAAAACAACGTTAAGATCTTAGATCTGGCCAAAAGTTATGGTAATCAAAGAAACCGAAAGTATGTCATTACTAACTGACATCATTTTGAAGTTGAAGTTTTTAATATGGTTTTGGATATGAAAATTCAAGAACTTGGAAGCCGACTTAGTGAGGTCTCAACTAGTTTGATAGAAAATATGTCAGGTTTAAATCCTTGTAATTCGTTTGCTAAATTTGACATATCTAAGATAGTGACATTTTCTGAGATGTATCTGAATGACTTGTGGTCTAGTGGTTGGAAAGACTTGGGGTTCTCCTTGGAGACTCAAGTTCAATCCCCATTAGTGCCATATTTGGTGGATAAAGGCAATGAAGGCTAGTTCTCCTAGACCTTAGGTTAAGAGTTCGAGCCAGAGCCACCCCGGGTTTTAGTCCACCGTGCATTATGCCTGAGAGATTCTCTCTAGTGGCGCACAGGCCCCTGCCACTGGTAGCGGGTGGTACGGTTCCCGGGGAACGCCGTTAGCCAAACTCCTACGTCAGCGTAGGCTCGGTTAAGACAACATAGTCTGGCCAGAGTGGGGTTAGGGCCCTCTGTTTGGGTGGGTGTGAGATCTCTCTCTCAACTGTTAAAGATTCTAACCGTTCAAAAAAAAAGGAAAGAGGGCGTCTTGCGGGTGATCTTTAGAGCTTTTTTCACACTTCAAAGGAAGAAGAAAAAATTGCAGATTTGACTAGATTAAGTGCCCTTGCTCGTGTAATGGTGGAAACTGGAAAAAATGAAACTTTTATTGAACGGTTGAAAGATAAATGTTAGATACGAAATTTTTATCGAATGGCTTAAAGTTTTATTGAACGGTTGAAACTTTTATCGATCCTTTGGTTTATCGAACGTGGAAGCTACCATTCGTTTTACCAGTTGCAACCGCAACCGTTGAAAGATGTTTTTTTCTAAAATGAAGCTTATCAAGATGGATTTACGCAATCGGATGGGTGATGAGTATTTGAATAATGCTCTAATTTGTGCGGTCGAAAAAGAAAGTTTTTGTAAAGTATAAGAAGAGGATATCATGGCTCGGTTTCAAGCTTTCAAAAACAGAAGAGGAGAAATCATTTAGGTATATGTTTAAATTTATTTATTACCGTACTACTATGTTTGTTTCATTTACATTTACTTTGTATGAAGTGCGTTATAAAAAAACTGGAAAGTTGTCCCTATAGTAATTTTCTAGATCCAACAGTATAATTATCCATGTATTAAGATAAACGTTTAATATTAAATTTGGGTTCACAATGATGTGATAATAAATTGTAATAAATAACTCTAATTAATAACTCAATTAAAAAAAAAATAAATAACTCCAATTAATGTTAGGTGTTATTTTCATTCAAATTTATTACTAGTATTATTATTATTAACATTAATACATTAGAATTTTTGTATATTATAACTAATAATATTGATATACAACCATTGTTATGGGTGAAATTCTGAACCCATATTCTGGATAATATCCTAAGTTATATCTTAATTATATGAAATCTGTTCATGCCCGAGATGCTGATTTAGGATATTGGTAACATCCTGAATGGTATCCTGAGGATCACTAACGAATTATATGCAGGAACACGAGTCCAAGCTTGCAACGTTCATGAGGACCTTTTCCCCGGAAGACTCGGTCTAGGTTGTTCGAAGAAGGACGTTGAACCCGCTTTACCTGGTCTCCAACGGCTACCAAGGAATATTCGAAGGCATCCCCCATTTGTAGGAGATTGTGTTTTCGTTTATTAGCTATAAATAGATGGATAAATCAGATCGAATAGGACACAACAACACTCACTGCTCTCTAACACTTCAACTCTCTCGCAACTCACACTTTCACAAAAAGCATTGTAACACTTAGCGATCCGATCAATATCCTACACTGTATCCTGACGTTTGAAGTAATAAGAAGAACAAGGCAGCTGCGATTGTCAGCTCCCGAGGTTTTGTGCCGACGATCTAGATTGATCAAGGGCTTTCCTCGTATATCTCGTGTCACCCCCTTTACCTTTTGCTCATTGTTTGATCATAGATATAGCTCAATATCCTGAGCTATATCCTGAAACTATTTTAGCAAGCAATCAATTCAGCATATTACAACACAGATTCTTAGCACACTACCTCACTTAACTAATTTGATCACTAAATTGCTTAGGTAATTTTTGACCAAAACAACCATCATGTCTTTATTTTTATTTTTATTTTTTGCTTATTTATATTTATTTAATATTTAATATCTCATTGATCTAACCACGTGTAACACACAAATTTCTAATATATTAATTAATAAAAAAACAAAATAAAATGTTATAACATATGTAATACAAAAGTTTCTAACCTGATAATAAATTAAAAAAACCAAGTAAAATGTTATAATAAATAAACAATACATCAGAATTCAATTTTCCAAAAAACATATTTTGACGACTTTGTGTATTAACGAATCACATTATATTTATTCAGGTCATGTAATACATGCGTTTATACAACCTGTCCAATACATGTGTTTATTCAACCTGTACAATAGATGCGTTTATTCAACTCGTGCAATACACGAGTTTTTAAACTTTTTTTTATTACTTAGTAATATAAAATTATATTTATTAAACTCGTGTAATACACAAGATTCTAACCTAGTTGTTTATAAATTAAAGTAGCAGCATGAAACCCGGCTAAGTGTTTTTTATCTTAATTGGACTCCATATACTAGTATACAATACTTCTATTAGACCACACGGTGTGGGCGTGGAAATATGGCGTGGAGGCTAGTCCACGCCCCCCAAATTACCCTGTGGTTAGCGTTTTCCATGGCGTTGTGTGTGGGGCGGGGGATTCTTCACCGGCGTGGGGGCAATTTGGTTGGTGATGTGGCGCGAGTTGATTGTTGGTTTGTAGTAGGAGGCCTGTGATTGATTAATTTTTTTTAACCACTAGGTGGGGCCCTTTCCACGCCCAACACCACCCCGTGTGCTTTTTTTTACCACAATCCCTTACTTACGTTGCTGCCACATGGCGCTTAACGTCCCATCTTCAAGCCCCTCCACACCGTATAGTCTTAATCAACACATGTTATATTATTGTGATATGACACAGAAGCGTGTTAAAGGTCTTGTTCGAATAGTACACATCGTTATTGGCGTAACATTACATAGTTTTACAACGACTATGTTTAGAGTGACGAATAAAGTGGTACACCAGGCAACGACAATCCTGCATCCACAATAAAGATGTTTCCTGTAATATAACCTGACGAGTCAAGGATCAAGAACCTGACCAACGACGTCATGGATGGGTCAGTTGTCCCGTAATCTTTCAGTGGCACCGTTTTTGAAGCCACTTTCTTGATCCATTTCTTTTTCATGAGTTCCTTCGTAATCTCAGAGTTAAAAATCCCAGGAGCTATTGAGTTCACTCGTATATTGTGTTTTCCAAGTTCCATTGCCATTATCTGTTGGTATTATCGAGCAAGTCATTGATAAAATCAAAATTTTATGCTGCCCCATTGATCTAGTGCCCCGTAACGCATGTCAAGGCCCTGCCTGACTCGGTCGTTGGAGTTCTGTCTCGGGGAGGGTATAACTAATGTAAATTGGGTTATTATACTAACGTGTGTGCATTGTTTAATTTAATAGATTATAACCAGAAAGTCACAAGTAAATACCTAAATTTGCAATGTAAGTTAATCCTTCTTATTGTAAATTGTTTTTTAAAAACCTCAATTGTTTTAACTTATATTTAACAGTGATTGAGTATTTGTATTCTACAATTATCGTCGGCATGTTAGGGTTTTGTATACAAAATTTGTTACTACACTGTGAGTAGTAACATTTCCACAAGTCAGGATTGATAGTACCGTGGGTGGTAATTAAAGTAGAGATAAACAAATGTAATTGTTGGATTGCCCTCAATGCTGTAAAACGATACAACCTGTTTTGATTAAACTGGGATTTACTCACCAGTATTTCTTGTTTTGATTAAACACGTTTCAGGTAACAAAGTGATAACGAATAATAAATGAAGGAATTTTCACTTTACTTTTGTCATGGTATCAAGTGCTGATTTCGAAGAAGCATATGCAACCTTTTTATGTGGATGAACACGAAGACCAGCAACAGAAGAGATGTTGATTACGGATCCTCCTTGACTAATAGCGCGCATTTGAAGGCAAACGTACTTTGTTACCAACCATGATCCTCGTAAATTTGTGTTGAAGGTTCTATCCCAATCTTTTTGTGACAAATCCAATGGACTTTGTAGAACATCTACATTTATCAAATGTACCATGTATATATATGTAATCCCACTTATAACATGCTATTGGTAGAACACCAGTGCACAATAAAAGAAAACCTTAATTAAAGATTATAATTTTCTTTAAATTTTAGAGTTAACTTTCGTTTTGCTCCATGTGGTTTGGCAACTTTAACGGTTTTGTCTCAATCATTTAAAAACGATCATTTTCCTCCTTGATGTTTCGATCTTGTCGCCAGTTTGCTCCTCGGCTCTAACTCCATCCATATTGTATGTTAACTGGAAGGGTATTTTGGTAATTTCAACTATGACGTAAGGGTACTTGGATCTTGTATGTTAACTTGAAATTTCAAAAATACCTTTTCAGTTAACATACAATATGTATGGAGTTAGAGCAGGGGAGCAAACTGGTGACAAGATCGAAACATCAAGGAGGAAAATGGCTGTTTTTAAATGATTGGGGCAAAACACTTAAAGTGACCGTACCACAGGAAGCAAAACAGAAGTTAACTCTAAATTTTATCTATCCTACATTGCTATAGAAACCAAAATCTAACAAATGCTTTAGAGTAAATTTTCGTTTTGCTCCTTGTGGTTTGGTCACTTTAATGATTTTGCCCAAAACCTTTAAAAATAGCCAGTTTACTCCCTGATCTATTTAACTTATCTTCATTTCACTCCCCGCCACTAACCCTGTCTAAAATGTTTGTTAAATGTAAGGGTATTATGTTAATTCTATATATATGTATTTAATTTATTTCTAACAGACAATTTGGATGGAGTTAGACCCGTGGAGCAAATTAGAGAAAAACTAGTAACATCAGGGAGTAAAATGGCTATTTTTAAAGGGTTGAGGCAAAACCGTTAAAATGACCAAAACACAGGGAGCAAAATGAAAGTTTACTCAATGCTTTAATTACCTAATAAGTATCATTGTAAGCATAACAAATGTCCGTTTGTGACACTAGGTTATGCATGGTTTGTTAGATAATAACAATAAACATTTGAAAGATACAACACAAGGAACACTATGTTAGTCATATACCATTAATACCAGCGTTGTTGATTAAAGCATCTATGCTACCAAAAGCGTCCCACGCCTTACGAATGGATGCTTCAATAGTTGGACCATCGCCTCCAACGTCAAGCTCTACCGCCACCGCCAATACACCACGTTGGCTTGGGTGACACTCCAGGTTACCAAAATTGTTAATTTCATCACACAAAGCCTTGAGGCGGTCAATTCGACGAGCAGCAGCAATGATCCTGCAACCATATTTTGCTAGGTCGATACACAATTCCCAACCGATGCCAGAAGATGCGCCAGTAACCATCACGATTTTGCCTCTGAGGTCTCGCCATGGTTCCAGTTCAGAGGTTGCTACATGTTGAGAAGAGACCGCCATTTTCTTACAAATGCTGGTAAACTAATTTTTTGAATTACAAATGTACTAAAATTTTAGGTGTGCGGCCATTAAATTGTGACAAGATCTATAAATGTCCAATAAAAGTCAATAATTACATGCAACAATTTACATGCAACTATAGTGTAAACAGATGTTTGATCTTGTTGGTTTGAAGGGTTTCTTATATATTAAATCTTTGATGGACTGTTTTTCATTTATAGGTTAGGCAGTGAGTTATTGTGTTATTATTTTACCTATTTTGTAAGACTTCGTTGTTGTTTTAGTCTTAACTATTTATATTCTCCCGCGCTTCGCGGCAGAAATGATCAGTTGGTATTAGTCTTGTTCGTTATAATACCGACACTTGTTATTGTAATCCAAAGAGAAAATCTTTTATCGATCGAAAACGATAGAAACAAATATCGATACCGATATTGATGTTGTTCATTTTATATTGGTTTGATTCGTTTGCGTTCTTGCTTATTTTTTCAAAATTGCAATATAGATTCTTATTGAAAACGAACATTATGCTGCTTTCATACCAAACCGATTGAACAACATTTGCATCGATACCTGTATTTATTTTTATTGTTTTTGCTTTGGAGAACCTGACACCGTATCACTACCATACCGTACCAAACTGAGTTGGACAACATCAATACTGGTATGTATTCATTGTTATGGTGTCCTGTTTGATAACGGATATCGTACCACTATCGTACTGAACCGGACGTACAACAATGGTTTTGGTACCGATGTTTATTTTATTTTATTGTTTTCTCTTTCGACAAGCTGACGTTGTATCGCTACCACACGGAACATCGGTACCGGTACCTAGATTCATTTTTATGGTTTTCGGTTTCGAAAACTTTCATCTATACAACTATATCTGTGACGATAAATGAATATCGGTACCATTAGCGTGACAATCTGAACCATCGTTCAAACAACATTGGTGCCGGTACAATGTTCGTTTTTTAAATTTTTGGTCGATGTAAAACACATGTTAATTTCTATAACGAATGCATATATCATACCGGTACTTTAATAAACCGGATCAATATCGATCCAATGCTCGCGCTAACGTACCATCACAACGCGCAAGCAAATAAATTGGATTGATAAAACAAATAGATAAACATAGTTGCAGATTTAGTATTTATTTTAAAATTACTAAAAGTTCAAATTAAATAACAATAATAGACAATATGAAAACTTAACGTCACAATGCATGAGTAAACAATTTAAAATAGTAAAAATAAAAGATTAAATTGCACTGATAATAATTAAATACTTAAATAACTTTTACTATTCATAATGACTTTGTTTTCTTATGTATATATATAAAAATAATAATAATAATATAATATAATATAATTTTTTTTTTGTCTAGTGATCAATACAATCTTCTCTTCAAAACTATAATATGTCAAAAACTTTGATAAAGAAAAATGTGTTCGAAACTATAAGATGCCAAAAACTTTGATAAAGAAAAATGATTCGAATTCGAAAATATAAATTCGAATTGATTTGAATAACGTTAACTAGATGTCAAAGAAAACTAATAAAAATGAAAAATAATTAACGTGAGAATTGAATGAGAGATTTATTTTTGATTTTTTGAGCTTTTTTTCCGATCTTATTAAGCATGTATTTTAGTCTCATAATTAAAAAATCATGATTTTACACTAAAAGAGTAATTATATTTAATTTACAATAATTACCTTACTACTGTAAAATCATAATTTGTAGCTAAATATCATTCTTAAGTTGTAGGGAAAAAATTCAAAATAAAAAAAAAAAGTTTCTCTCGCTTCTCACAATAAGATCATTTTGTATATTAAAACTCATTTGTATTTGATTTTTACACATAAAAATCTAACTTATAATAAAAGACTCCAAATAATGGCACATGTCATTCTCGCCTTCAACCTCATAAATTTTATTTATAATTATTTAATAAATTTCTTTTAATATTAATAACTAATATATAGATATCATTTACTTTTATCCTTATTTTTATCTAAAATTAATAAATAACTTCAATTTTGTAATTTAAACTCTCTGGTTTTTTTTTTACTTTTAACTCAAAGTTTTTCATCTTTTGCAATTTAATCCCAACTCTTTTTTTATTTTCAATTTTGGTCAACCATAGTTATCATCTTTCCCAAGTTTTTCGTTTCGTTATAAATTTTGTGAGTTAATGCACCGCAACGTGCGTGTGGGGTTCAACATTTTCTTCGTATATTTTTTCCCGTTTCACTGGCCCGTCGCAGCACGTCTATTTTTCTCCGTTTAACAAGTTTGACCAACGTGCGGGTCCTTGATGACTGTCGTAAGGGTCAATCAAAAACCTATTTAAACTATGTAGATAGCGTAAGCAGGGTATTGTATCCACGAGGAATTTGTGGTTAATGTTGCGTTTATATCTAAGAACTAAATTAACTAAGTTGGGGGTTTGGTGAATTTGATTTTAAAAAGACGAAAACTAGTTACGAAAGTTGTGATCAATGTGAGAAAAAGTAACTTCCACCCGGAATCCCAATTACCCGTTTAACATAAAAACCTGTTTACCGATTCAAAACACCACATATACATGGCCTCGGAACTAATGAATTTGATTAGTTAATAGGGATAGTTTTTAAGATTCACTATGCAACCTAATAACCCGTTTGATTGTATCAATTACCCACCAATTTACCAACCCGCTAACAACGCAAGAAAGTTGCCAATACGCTCAATAAATGACAAGTAATTCAAACACAAGAAACGTTTACCAATAATCCAACACAAGTGGTCAAGCTGTACCAGTTTACAAGAATCAGAAAAAACAAATAATTATGTCAAACCGCGTAAACGTTCATCCGGGCGGAAGTCACGAGAGGCTTAGCCGCGCATGATAGTCTTTTCCGCTTCGGTTGTCATCCTGATTAGGTTAGACTTCGTAAACTAGCTTGAAAGATGAAGAGTACGGCTGAATTTCGTCCCTGATGCGCGATGTGCGACGGCTGCGGATGAATAATCCCCTAAAATCTCCTCACGTTCATCTATATATATGATTGGCGACTGATGTCCTCAAATTACTTTCACCGACATTTGTTTTGTATTAGCAGTCCAATCAAATATTGACTTGGGCCTTCACAATCCCATTAATTAAACTAATAGCCCATCTCGCTTCTAACTCCCATGTTGAGTTCAACAATTATTCTTTCAGCACTCTATATATCAATCCTTTAAATCAGGAAAAGCATGACCACTTTTGTCTATTTCCAAAGCATATAACGGTTGTGATGGAATGCCATGACAATTGGTATGAAAAATCCCCTTTTTTAACAATTTTAACCGACATAATAATGTTTCTCGATTTGGATCATGTCCGCGCGTCGCGGAAATATTCTCAACACCCCCCGCGTGTCGCGGGCTTGAACCAATTGACTTCCTTTTATTTTTCGTGTGATGTTAAGTTGCCGAGCCCGTATTTTCAACTCACTTCTCTCGTTTAACCTCGTTTATACCTGTTTAAACCACGAAATACCATAAACACTTAAATATATAAACATATAACATTTAACATGTTTAACTTACTAAATCTAACACAAATAATTATAAATTACTACACATTTTAACCCGACATCACATCCCCACACTTATCTTTTTTCGTCCCGAAAAAATTATTTGCAGTGGAATCACAATCAAAACAAATGGCTTCCAATATATTCAGTTGTTTTATTAAAACAAATCATATCACACGTTAACCAAGATTGTGAATATACGGTCCACTTAAACCCAACCGCCGGTTTCAAAGCCCTTATTTTCGATCCATTAAGTTCAAGTATTATATAGTCATCTATGGATCCCACACTCAAAAGACTACGACTCCACCTATTCCCGTTTCAAGCTTATGAGATGAAAAGATTTCTAATCTACCGCCTTATATAAAAAAAAACTCTTATATTATTCCGATTAAACTTTATGATGGATGAATGGATGATATTGCGAGCTTACATGCTTTTGTATACGATCAGTTCAGCGGACATACGCCATACGAGTCACCATCCCCATGGTTAATGCCATAAACTTCACGTCTTCTTTTTTTTTACATGTGCTCAGATGAATGGATGGAATTTTTCGGGCGCCACATTGTTTCGGATTTGTTTTCACAAAAAGAAACAGGTGTGCCAATTTAATCGGAAAAACTTATAAGTTTTTTACTTATGACGTACCTCTTATACTCTTCACAGTTTCGGTTTTATCACAGCTTCTAACGCGGGAACCCACAAGACTCCTATTTTAAGGTATATTATATCATTCCTAAGAAACTCTTCAACTAGCTGGGCCTACTCACATATCCTAAGTTAGACGCGTGACTGACCATTTATTATCTTTTATATATAATAATTAAATGCCAATGATCCAATTATATCTATCATTTTTCATTATATACAAAAACTTTCTCGAGACATTTTCTATTTTTTTTTTCAATTTTTTTTAAAATTTTTCATTTTTTTTTAATTTTTACGACACGACTGACACAAACTAAGACACACTAAACGCTAGTTTCCCCTCCCCACACTTAATTCCTACATTGTCCTCAATGGAGCGAGAAACTATTTATATACTAAAAACATAAATAAAAACACATAGATAATGGAACAGACTCCCCTGATTTTAAACGGATGAATTCCTATGAGGCTTGTTCCACTGCAACCGTATAGCATTTCATTCGCGGCTGCTTCAACACAGGACGCTTGTCTTTATATGATTCTTCGAATCACTTTCGTCCAAATGGAGATTGAGTATGGACAAAAATGATCGAAACCTGCAAAATAAATCTCAAAAGCTCCCAAACAGGTTAAACGGGCCAGTAACAAAGAGAAACAGGAGAAAAACAAGTTCGACGAGCAACCAAACCTCCTCAGACTTCCCCACACTTGTCCGGTTGATACACAAAAACAAAAAAAATAAAAAAAAAATGAAATAAAAACAAAACTTGGGTTGCCTCCCAAGAAGCGCTAAGTTTTAGATCTTCAGCCAGATCATACCTGCCAAGTCATGGTGGGCGTGTAGGGTATTTGCAATCTCTCATTTTCATCAATCTATTCATCCACAACTTTGAAACACCATCCAACTTGTTCAACAACCAGCAGCTATTCAACTCACACTTTTCTTCTTCTCCATCTATCTTGTGTGCCTCCTTCCTTTTCTTTCTCCTACTCCTCCTTGATTTCTTCTTCTTTTTCTTAACCTCTACCAACCTGTCAATCACAAAACATTCTTTCTCGTCCATACGACTCTTCTTTTCAGAAGGTTCACACTTGTTAGCAATAGGTTGGTTGAGTTTGAAAATACTTTTAAAATCGACTTTTGATCCCCAAACCTAAACCTGACCGTTCCCTCAATACAATGAATAACAGCATAAGCAGTAGTTAGGAACGGTCTACCCAATATAACGGTTGGTTTATTATTTTTAACACAATCAAGTACCAAGAAATCGACAGGATAATAAAATTCAGCAACTTTCACAATCACATCCTTTACAATCCCCCGAGGACAAGTAGGAGTTTGATCAGCCATCACCACCATGGTTTCAACTTTTTGCAATGGCCCGAAATCATACTGATCATATAAACTCTCAGGTAATATACTTACACAGGCTCCAAGATCCAACAAAGCCCTGTCCAATTTAAAATCACCTATTTGTATTGAAATAATAGGTGCTCCTGGATATTGGAGTTTCGGGGGAAGGGTACCCATCAAAACGGCGTTCACATGAACGGTATCAAGTTGTTTAGGAAACTTGTGACGTCGTTTTCGGGTACTCAACTCTTCAAAAGATTCAACGTGATCAAGACTTTCCTTAATTTGATCAAGCAATGGTTTATTTATTTTTACCTTTTCAAAACTTTCCCAATTTTCATCCTTAGACGATTTCCGTTTATTTAAATTTTTGGGTGCAAGTAAAGCCATGGGGAATGGAACCTTTACATTCCCATTATTACTATCAAAAAACGTTTTATTTGAACCATGCTTAGATTTTATAAATTTCCAATTTCCTGATCACGTTCACTCTCACCCTCAGACTCGGTCACATCCTCTACCATACCCTCAACATGTTGTGGTGACTGAGTTTCAACAGTAGAATTTTCAGAAAGAGAACGAGTACTTAGCTCATCTATGTGGACACTCGGGAGAGAAGAATTGTGAGCTGGATTTTTCTGACAATCACTAAGAAGCTGATCTTGATTTCTTCTGATGATAGCCACTTCTTCAGCTAATTGTCCAACCTGCTGTGACAATGCCTTAACTTCCCTATATCTGACCTCATTGCTTTTCTGAATATCTTTCAAAAACTCCATGATCGTGTCAAACTTTTCATTGATGGAGTTATCATCCGACTCATGCTGACCCGTTTGCTCATTCTCTTGAGTCTGCCAATTGTTGTCATAATTATCTTGATCTCCTTGATAGCTCGAATAATTGCAGAATCCTTGCTTTATCTGTTTCAACAGTTCCATAATCTCATCCTTCGAACTTTCATCTGGACCACTCGATCTTCCATGATCTGGATTATGCTGATAACTTCTTCGATTGCCTTGCTGGTGATTCTGATTTGATATCTCGGTGTAACACCTCGAATTTTTGTGTCCAATAATGTGTTAACACGTGTCATTTGTTTACACGTGGCATTTATATTAAATAAAGGACTAATTTTGACAAACCTTGAAAGTATATAAATTCGAGGGTTATAAATGTCAAACAAGGGTAAATATACTGTATAGTAACCCTAAATGGTGCTTGTACCTTCAAACGAATAAATGATGGATCGTACGGAAGCGAAACACGAAAGGAAGTGAGAGATTACAAGCTACAGGGGTTAACTGTGTCAACATGTTTAATTATACCTCTGAGTGACCCTTTAACGTTCCCAAAGCTTTGTAACAGTGTTATACACTCACTGAAATATAATATATAAATTTCGCGAAGTTTCGTTATGAAACAGGAAAGTTACGATCGAATTCGTATAAGAAGGGTTAAAAGCGTCAATCATGAAAGTTAAGACTTTCTGAATAAATTAATAAACTAACCGGGGACTTAACAACGCGGGTAAATAACACGAGGTCCTTAGTTGTAATTAACCGAGGGCCAAACCGCAAAGTTACCCCTTCAAACTCGAAAGGTCAGGTAAATCATTACGAAAGATTTCGTTATTAATTACCAGGATTTCGTAATCATTTCAAAAGATTTTAAAAATCTGAAAAACAGGCCCCACGCGACCCGCATTGCATTTGTGGTTAAGTTGAGGCGGGCCGCGAGCCTCCTCTTTTACTCGCCTGGTATTTAAATCCCAGGCGGCCCGCATTAGAAACGCATGGAACTCCCATGCGGGCCGCATTAGACGCCCAGATGCAGAAAGTTGTAACTACTTGCCTTTTGGAGCATTTGAACGACCAAACATCAATCAATGAGGCATGGGTGCCCCCTACTCAACCCATACACCTTAGGGACACCTGCCCATGATCCATGATCAAATGTAGGCTGAGTTGTGATGATCTTGAGGTCCTTTGAGCACTATAAATAGCAATGTTGAGGTTACAACATTCACACAACTCAAACACTTCCATCTGATCATTCCAAGAGCTCCCTAGCATTCTCTTCTGTTCCATAAGCAAGAACACACTTCTGTAAGTCGTTCACAACCATTTTGGTCATACATCTCCATAGTTTTAGCCTATAAACACAACCATCGTAACTAACGGTTGTCATTACAATAACTTGCAAATGGTTCAGTCTTATGACGAATCAAAAGTGGTTATGAGTTGGTATTTATGTGGGTAATAAACCTCTAAAAGGGTTCCCCCTGATCACCACTCTAACTATGTCAAATATCGAGTCAAACGTGCGGTTAAAAATTCAACAGAAAGCTATTTTAGCGATTTATGCATAATCTGTAATGTATATGTTATGAAACCTGTTTTGACACTTGTAAAACATGATATTAAGTATATAAACTTGTTTGCGCTCGTTTGAATCGATCATTTGCTATATTGACCCGGTTCGGAGCCGAATGTCGCAAAATTTTGACTTTTGTTTTGACTTCAGTTCTGACCCGTTTTAGTGAGGTATAAATATACCTTAGGACTCTCTTAGGACCAGGTCACATGTCGGTATAAACCTCTGTGATCGGTTCATGAGTTATCCGAGTCTTTTGCGCATTTCCGTCATTCGCCTAAAAGTTGACCGTAACGGCCTTTATAAAATAAAACGAGTATTTCGGACACGTGAACGGACCATAACCTTGCTCATTAAATTATAAGCATGTCCTTAAAGTTTCACGTCAATCCGAGGTCTTGAATGAGAGTTATGCTAAAAAGCGCAATTAAAGTAAACTTTAGTAATTAACGGCGCAATTAGCATGACGACCATCTAAACCAAGATTTCGTCACCAAAACTTTTACCCACTGTATTAAAATAATATTTTGGGAATTTTAAAGATTTTTAATAATTTTTACCTCGCTCATAACCTGCGGTTATGGCTACGGTTCGGTAAATACCGAATATGCCCTTTTCGACCAAAACATGAGTTCTACAAGGTCTTTTGACCCGATTCCAGTTGCTACTAATTTTAAATAATAAATAAAGTATTTTAAGCTTTATAAGCTGTTCGGGAAACTCAGATTTCCTGTAGAACTCGAAAAGCTCTTTTAAAAGTCTTTAAAATGACCGAAAAGCCCCTACGGGGCATAATATTAACTTAAACTCGTTACGGGCGTCACGGAAGGTATCCTACTGATACCACAACCCATTTAAGGCATATTGACTTAGGAAATAAGCGTACGACTCTCATGGTTAACCGTTTCGCCTATTGCGCGCACGGTTCGGCTTATGAAACTAGTTTTCATAATTTAGCCGATACGGGTCAAATAATATCATTTGAACCCCAAAATCCAGAGTGTGAACCATTAACCCATATAAAACAAGTCTCTGAACTTGTTGGGACAGAAGCACACTCCATTCTCGGTTTTCGCCTTTTCGCGCAATTAAACCATATCTATATATATCGGAACCAACCGGTCTAGGCTACGGCCATTATAACGACTCGTTAGGATTCTAAGAGGTTAATTAAAACCTTCGTTCCAGATTAGGAGCCCCAGTAAAAGCTATCGGTGATTTAATCCAATTAAGGAAATATACTTGCAAAGGTAAATACTTTAACTTATTTCCCCTATATGGGCTTGGGTTACGGTATATTAATACCGCTTGATTGAGCATTATATTCATCCATCGCTTAGGTGGTTAATTAAATAATATCGGCTCATTTAAACAGTTTTGTTGCTTAAAAGCCTTTGGGGGGTTTAATGACCGTTGTCCCGGATATCCTTGGCATCATTTTACGAAATGGCCACGACCATCGACATCCCGGTGTAGGCGTACACCCGGTATAAAGTGTCGACATTAAATTAAAAGACGTAGCCGTTGGTTTTTATACTACGGTTTTACGC
Source organism: Helianthus annuus (assembly GCF_002127325.2). NCBI lineage: Eukaryota > Viridiplantae > Streptophyta > Magnoliopsida > Asterales > Asteraceae > Helianthus > Helianthus annuus. Next base: position 7,295,782 of record NC_035445.2, read on the forward strand.
AAACGTGGTGTGTCTATAAATCTTTAACCCGGCACGACCCGGGCTACTGAACGCATAAAAAGAACATGTAAAACGTTCACAAGATTTTATTATAATTTTCCCAAGTTATAAAAGAGTTTGTGCCTTGTGCATTCAAATCAATTTTAATAAACATTTTCAAATGTGTCAGTTGAATGTATTTACCAGTGTAAACTGACGTATTTTCCCCAAAAAGATTAAGTGCAGGTACTAGACGAAATTGGCTGGTATTAGCTGCCTAAGCATCACGAATAGTCTCGCAAACTCGATGCCGTATCTGAATGAACAATATTTATTTATTTTGATCCGCTGTGGATATATTCAACTTCTGTAATACATTTGATATTACAACCAGAGGTTGAAGTTTATATATTTATCTTAAGCTTCCGCTGTGCATTATATAATTGTGTGGTTTGACTATATTGTTGCCAACATCGTCACGGTAATCCCCCACCGGGCCCACCGGTGAGACACGTGGAAATCGGGGTGTGACAGGTTGGTATCAGAGCCAACATTGAGTGAATTAAACACTATCCTATTGTGTTTAATCTCAATGACACAATTGCACATATTTGAGTCTAGACAAGAACTTAGGACAAATTCGAATTGTTATTCCAATTTGTCTTTTCTTTTATTATTTGTATTTAAAGTTTTATAAAGCAGGAAAATGCCACCTGTTATATTCCGAGGAAGAGGAAGGGGAAGAAGAGGCAGAGGAGAAGTCGTGACACATCACGATAACGAAGCTGGACCATCTGGTACAAGACATCCTTCGATGACACGGAGCGAAGAGCCACAACGACGAAGAGATCTTTACGAACCCGCGAGGCATTCCACTTCGCACAGCTCGACGCCATCCTACCGGCACTCCTTTGGGCCAAACTCAGAGAATGATCCCAACAACCCACAACCTTCCTTCATACCTCTACAATGTTCGGTATCACACCGAAATTACGACGACCCTACTCCCTACTACATAGCTCAGTTTAATCCAGCTGACTACATACAGGAACCTTCAGGTTTTGTTCCATTAGGGCCGCAAGACCATTTTTCTGAAGATCCCATGGAGGAAGATGAGGATCCTACTGAACCAGCTCGTGGTACGCCCACGCATCCGATAGAAGTCTCTGATGGGTCATCCTTCCATGGCACGCCCTATCAGGGACCAGACAGTTTCCAAGCGTTGTTTGACCGACATGAGTGGTACTACACGCCACCCCAACAGACATCACAACAACCGCGACATCCACAGGATCCCTCTGAGGATTCACGCTTTGAGGCAGTTACGCCACCACCTCCGCCACCGGCGCAACCAGTAATACCTGATCCGCCAAGGCGGAGGAGGACAAATGCTCGTATGTCTACACGAGGAGGAGGGGGTATTCACTTCAGCACTCCTCGACACTCTAGTAGTAGCCACTATCCGCCACTACAAGAAGAAGGACCTTCAAGTCCTATACAGGAGGCGAACTCCGCACCAGCTGCACAAAATTCGCCACCATTTGGGTATGACCAACCCATACCTGCTTACACGGGTCCAACGGCTTACAACCCATTCGAACCGTCACAAGCACAATACAACTATGGCTATGAGCGCGACCCATATGTGGTGTCGGCAAGATATAATGCGCGCTACCCTGACGGAGCACATGGAAACATGGGACCACCGGACTACTCAGCTCATGGGTATCCAATACCTCCCAGACCTCCCGTTCCGCATCAAGCGCCACAACCACGTTTCTCTCCTCCTGAACAGGAAGAAATACTCCATCGACTAGATCGTGTGGAGAGAGAGTTCGAGGAAGAGAAGAAAAGCCACCGAGGATTTCTCAAAGGCTTGGCAAACCTACTAAAGGGCAAAAAGAAGAAACGTGACCACTAGCCCTTAATAGTTGTACTAAAGTAATTTCTACTTTGAAATAAGTCCTTGCGTGGACACTTATCGTATTTCGGTCCCTACGTGGACTTATCTTTAGTCCTTGCATGGACACCTATCTTATATTAGTCCCTGCGTGGACTTGTCACTTATTTTAAAACTCCTATGGAGGTATGTACTATTTGAAAGACCCGTTTAGGGCAATATGTAATTGTATTTGAGATTATGGAATGTATGTTATGAGTTTTGTTTTAATATGTATAAAATAAATCAAAACCATTCCTTTTATATTGATCTGCCTAAATAAAGAATCTTAAAAGGTGAAACCTAGCTTGGTGTCTTTTAAGATCCAGTCGAGATGGTACGACCTAATTAAAAAGATTCTGATTCCCTGTTAACCTCTGTACGCATGTTAACAATCATGGCAGATGTGATTCGTTAAAATCACGCACGTCATTCGTACACAATAATCCTTTAAGTATTTCAAGACCCAACTAAATGATTTATAAATCGTGGGTTAAATCACCAATGAAGTGATCAGTATTATTAAAACATCCATTAGTGATGTAGTGCCTACGGGCCAGTATTATTAAAACATCCATTAGTGATGTAGTGCCTACGGGCCAGTATTATTAAAACATCCATTAGTGATGTAGTGCCTACGGGCCAGTATTATTAAAACATCCATTAGTGATGTAGTGCCTACGGGCCAGTATTATTAAAACATCCATTAGTGATGTAGTGCCTACGGGCCAATATTATTAAAACATCCATTAGTGATGTAGTGCCTACGGGCCAGTATTATTAAAACATCCATTAGTGATGTAGTGCCTACGGGCCAATATTATTAAAACATCCGTTAGTGATGTAGTGCCTACGAGCCAGTATTATTAAAACATCCATTAGTGATGTAGTGCCTACGGGCCAACCATATTAAAAACATCCATTAGAGGTGTAGTGCCTATGGGCCGTAATAATTGTCTTATAAAGACAAAAGGCAGTGGTAGTCTATGACTCTCTGTCAGAAAGAGGTAAGAGAACTACGGTTCAAACCTCTATGCCTTTGATTCTCTGAAATCTCGGCTAATATTATAAAACATCCTCGTGATTAGGCTTTATGCCGCCAATACTATTTATATAGCTGAAATAGGATGTATTCAAATCCTAACATGTAATGAAATAATAAGTTAACCAAATATGGTCTCTGTACCATGGTTGACAAATTGTCATAAAAGACAATTATATAAAAATCTCCTGAATAAAATTTTGTTATCTTCTGTAACAGATTCAAGTTACAATGGCGGATCCCAACGGAGAGAATAGCCATACTAATGATGATGAATACGACAATGCGCCAGTGCATCTGACAGGCGCACAACTGAAGGCTCTGATTGACAATGCTGTTCAGGCAGCTCTTGATCGTCAATATACTGAGTCCCAAGGCAGAACCGTGTCAAAACCACCCTCTAAACCAAAGACACACTCCAAACCACCCTCTGAACCCAAGAAAGATGACGACAAACACTCGTCCACTGAGAACAGCGTTCATCGCGATAGAGAATATACTGATGCATCCAGTGCTAAGGGTTGCACCTACAAATACTTTGTATCATGTAAGCCCCGGGAATTTACAGGGGAGAAAGGTGTTGTTGATTGCATCACCTGGCTAGATGAGATGGACACTATTGTGGACATCAGCGGGTGTGCAGCGAGGGATGTGGTGAAATATGTGTCCCAGTCATTTAAGGGCGAGGCCCTGGCATGGTGGAGGGCGTTGGTGCAGGCATCTGGTAAGACTGCTTTGTACAAGATGACATGGGAGGAATTTATTGCTCTCATTAAGGAAAACTACTGCCCTCAGCATGAGGTTGAGAAGATTGAGGCTGACTTTGTGTCACTGGTGATGACGAACCTGGACTGCCAGGCATATCTGACGAGTTTCAATACAATGTCTCATCTAGTCCCATACCTTGTGACACCAGAACCTCGAAGAATCGCCCGTTTTATTGGGGGCTTGGAGCCCGCAATAAAGGCGAGTGTAAAGGCCTCCCGGCCGACGACCTTCAGGTCAGTTACTGACCTTTCCTTGTCTCTTACCTTAGACGCTGTCCGTCTGAGGACACTAAGGAACAAGGAGGCTGAGAAGAGAAAACGTGAGGATGATACCTCACGGAGATCAGGGAAGAAGCACCGTGGAAACGGTGAAGGCAAAAGAGGGTCGGAGGCAAAGAAGGATGGGCAAACTGGTGAAAGGCCCAACTGCAAGATCTGCAAGAAACCCCACTCTGGGAAATGCAGATTTGCATCAAACTCACAGTCGCAATCAAAGACTCCTTCCTGTGGACTATGCAAGTCCAAGGATCATAAGACTGTGGAGTGCAAAAAGATCAAGGATGCAACCTGCTATGGTTGTAATGAAAAAGGGCACATCAAGAGTAACTGCCCTAAGTATGCCAAGAAGGCGGAAGAGACAAAGAAGTCAAATGCGAGAGTTTTTCGCATGGATGCAAAGGAAGCGGTCCAGAACGACAACGTGCTTACAGGTACTTTTCTCGTAAATAATATATTTGCAAGAGTACTGTTCGATTCTGGCGCTGATAAATCCTTTGTAGACCAGAAATTTTGCCAACTACTAAATATGCCTATCAAAACCCTTGATGCGAAATACGAAGTAGAGTTAGCAGACGGCACGATAGAAACCGTCTCGACTGTTCTAGAAGGATGTGAAATGTCCATTAGGAACCATTCTTTTCCTTTATCTCTACTTCCCTTCAAATTAGCGGGTTTTGACATTGTGCTAGGCATGGACTGGTTATCCCATAACCAGGCCCAAATCATTTGAGGCAAGAGGCAGATAGTTTTAAAGACTCCGAGTGGTGAATCTCTTACCATTCGAGGAGATACGCAGTACGGGTTGCCCGAAGACATATCTATGCTGAAAGTTTCTAGGTGTTTAAACAGAGGCTGTGTAATTTACATGGCTCAGGTGATAATTGAAGAACCGAAGCCGAAGATCGAGGATCTTCCTGTCATTTCTGAATACCCCGAGGTTTTTCCCGAAGAACTACCTGGTTTGCCACCAGATAGACAAGTGGAGTTCAGAATAGACATCATTCCTGGAGCAGCTCCGATAGCAAGAGCACCTTACAGATTAGCTCCGACGGAAATGAAAGAACTGAGGACCCAGTTGGATGAACTGCTGGCGAAAGGTTTTATCAGACCTAGTTCATCTCCCTGGGGAGCTCCTGTCCTATTTGTAAAGAAGAAGGACGGATCGATGCGGTTGTGCATCGACTATCGAGAACTAAATAAAGTTACCATAAAGAATAGATATCCTTTACCAAGGATCGATGATCTATTCGATCAGCTGCAAGGAGCAAGCTACTTCTCCAAGATCGACTTGAGGTCGGGTTATCATCAGCTAAGGGTCAGAGATGAAGATGTACACAAGACTGCATTTAGGACTCGCTATGGTCATTACGAGTTCCTAGTGATGCCTTTTGGGCTCACGAATGCACCGGCTGCGTTCATGGATCTCATGAATCGCGTCTGCAAGCCGTATTTGGACAAGTTCGTCATCGTCTTCATCGACGATATCCTTATATATTCCAAGAACCAAGCTGACCACGAGAAACACCTTCGTTGCATTCTCGAATTACTACAGCGTGAGAAACTCTACGCCAAATTCTCGAAATGTGAATTCTGGCTACGAGAGGTTCAGTTTTTAGGACACGTTGTGAGTGAGCGTGGTATTCAAGTAGATCCCGCTAAGGTAGAGGCAGTCATGAGCTGGCAAGAGCCAAAGACGCCTACCGAAATCCGTAGTTTCCTGGGGTTAGCAGGATACTACCGGAGGTTTATTGAAAATTTTTCGAGGATTGCTGCGCCCTTGACCTCCTTGACCAAGAAGAAAGAAAAGTACATTTGGGGCCCAAAGCAGCAAGAGTCCTTCGAAATCCTGAAGCAAAAGCTGAGCAACGCACCTGTGTTGACATTACCTGAAGGTACTGATGAATTCGTAGTTTACTGCGATGCATCACACACGGGCATGGGGTGTGTGCTTATGCAGAAGGGCAAGGTGATTGCCTATGCTTCAAGGCAATTAAAGGTGCACGAAAAGAATTACACCACCCATGATTTGGAGTTGGGTGTCGTTGTATTTGCACTAAAGTTATGGAGGCACTACCTTTATGGTATTAAATTTGTGATTTATTCTGATCACAAAAGCCTCCAGCACCTGTTCAACCAGAAAGAGTTGAACATGAGGCAGCGCCGTTGGATGGAGACCCTGAATGACTATGATTGCGAGATCAGGTACCATCCCGGCAAAGCGAATGTAGTCGTCGATGCCTTGAGCAGAAAGGAAAGGGTAAAACCCATTCGAATCAATGCCAAGAGCATTGAAGTCAAGAACAATCTAATTGAAAAGATATTAGCTGCACAGCGAGAGGCTGTATTGGAAGCTAACTATCCAAATGAAAAGCTGGGAGTAACTGAGGAGCAGTTGACTCTTAGCAAGGATGGAATCTTGAGGCTGAACGGACGTATATGGGTTCCGATTTATGGAGGACTACGAGATGTTGTTCTCCAGGAAGCCCATAGTTCCAAATACTCAGTTCATCCTGGTGCTGATAAGATGTACCAAGACTTAAAGGCAAATTATTGGTGGATAGGCTTGAAAAAGTCTGTAGCCGCCCATGTAGCAAAGTGCTTGACTTGTGCTCAAGTCAAAGCCGAGCACCAAAAGCCGTCTGGCTTGCTACAACAGCCTGAACTTCCCGAGTGGAAGTGGGAATGCGTAACTATGGACTTCATAACCAAGTTACCCAAAACCAGGAAAGGAAACGATACAATATGGGTCATAGTCGATAGGCTGACTAAATCAGCTCATTTTCTACCCATCAAGGAGACGTATAGCTCCGATATGTTAGCCCAACTTTATGTTGATAAGATTGTAGCCTTACACGGCATACCTGTGTCTATTATCTCCGACAGGGATACTAGATACACGTCTCACTTCAGGAAGAGTTTCCAGCAATCTTTGGGCACGCGTTTAAACTTTAGTACGGCTTACCATCCACAGACGGACGGTCAAAGTGAGCGTACTATACAAACGCTTGAAGACATGCTTCGTGCATGTGCGATCGATTTAGGTGGTAACTGGGATAAGAACCTACCCCTGATCGAAATCTCCTACAATAATAGCTACCACACCAGCATAAAGGTTGCGCCTTTCAAGGCATTATACGGTAGGAAATGTAGATCGCCTGTTTGTTGGGCGGAAGTAGGAGAGGTCCAATTATCGGGACCAGAGATTGTTTTCCAGACGACGGACAAGATTGTCCAGATCCGGGAACGTCTCAAGGCTGCCCGCGATAGGCAGAAGAGCTACGCTGATCCAAAGCGTAAGGATTTTCACTTCGAAGTGGGTGAAAAGGTATTACTTAAGGTATCACCCTGGAAGGGGGTGATGCGTTTCGGCAAGAAGGGCAAGCTGAGTCCGAGATACATAGGGCCTTTTGAGGTCATTGAACGAGTCGGATCAGTTGCCTATAAACTGAACTTGCCTGAAGAGCTCAATGGAATTCACAACGTGTTCCACATCTGCAATCTCAAAAAGTGCTTCGCCGATGAATCATTGGTGATTCCACACACAGATGTGCATATAGATGAGAGCTTAAAATTTATAGAAAAACCTTTGTTGATTGAAGATCGACAGGTGAAGAAGCTTCGCAGAAAGCACGTACCGATTGTAAAAGTCAAATGGGATGCTCGTAGAGGTCCTGAATATACGTGGGAAGTCGAAGCTACAATGAAAGAAAAGTACCCCTATTTATTTGAGTAAATCTCGGGTCGAGATTTATTTTAAGGGGGTGAGGATGTAACACCTCGAATTTTTGTGTCCAATAATGTGTTAACACGTGTCATTTGTTTACACGTGGCATTTATATTAAATAAAGGACTAATTTTGACAAACCTTGAAAGTATATAAATTCGAGGGTTATAAATGTCAAACAAGGGTAAATATACTGTATAGTAACCCTAAATGGTGCTTGTACCTTCAAACGAATAAATGATGGATCGTACGGAAGCGAAACACGAAAGGAAGTGAGAGATTACAAGCTACAGGGGTTAACTGTGTCAACATGTTTAATTATACCTCTGAGTGACCCTTTAACGTTCCCAAAGCTTTGTAACAGTGTTATACACTCACTGAAATATAATATATAAATTTCGCGAAGTTTCATTATGAAACAGGAAAGTTACGATCGAATTCGTATAAGAAGGGTTAAAAGCGTCAATCATGAAAGTTAAGACTTTCTGAATAAATTAATAAACTAACCGGGGACTTAACAACGCGGGTAAATAACACGAGGTCCTTAGTTGTAATTAACCGAGGGTCAAACCGCAAAGTTACCCCTTCAAACCCGAAAGGTCAGGTAAATCATTACGAAAGATTTCGTTATTAATTACCAGGATTTCGTAATCATTTCAAAAGATTTTAAAAATCTGAAAAACAGGCCCCACGCGACCCGCATTGCATTTGTGGTTAAGTTGAGGCGGGCCGCGAGCCTCCTCTTTTACTCGCCTGGTATTTAAATCCCAGGCGGCCCGCATTAGAAACGCATGGAACTCCCATGCGGGCCGCATTAGACGCCCAGATGCAGAAAGTTGTAACTACTTGCCTTTTGGAGCATTTGAACGACCAAACATCAATCAATGAGGCATGGGTGCCCCCTACTCGACCCATACACCTTAGGGACACCTGCCCATGATCCATGATCAAATGTAGGCTGAGTTGTGATGATCTTGAGGTCCTTTGAGCACTATAAATAGCAATGTTGAGGTTACAACATTCACACAACTCAAACACTTCCATCTGATCATTCCAAGAGCTCCCTAGCATTCTCTTCTGTTCCATAAGCAAGAACACACTTCTGTAAGTCGTTCACAACCATTTTGGTCATACATCTCCATAGTTTTAGCCTATAAACACAACCGTCGTAACTAACGGTTGTCATTACAATAACTTGCAAATGGTTCAGTCTTATGACGAATCAAAAGTGGTTATGAGTTGGTATTTATGTGGGTAATAAACCTCTAAAAGGGTTCCCCCTGATCACCACTCTAACTATGTCAAATATCGAGTCAAACGTGCGGTTAAAAATTCAACAGAAAGCTATTTTAGCGATTTATGCATAATCTGTAATGTATATGTTATGAAACCTGTTTTGACACTTGTAAAACATGATATTAAGTATATAAACTTGTTTGCGCTCGTTTGAATCGATCATTTGCTATATTGACCCGGTTCGGAGCCGAATGTCGCAAAAGTTTGACTTTTGTTTTGACTTCAGTTCTGACCCGTTTTAGTGAGGTATAAATATACCTTAGGACTCTCTTAGGACCAGGTCACATGTCGGTATAAACCTCTGTGATCGGTTCATGAGTTATCCGAGTCTTTTGCGCATTTCCGTCATTCGCCTAAAAGTTGACCGTAACGGCCTTTATAAAATAAAACGAGTATTTCGGACACGTGAACGGACCATAACCTTGCTCATTAAATTATAAGCATGTCCTTAAAGTTTCACGTCAATCCGAGGTGTAGAATGAGAGTTATGCTAAAAAGCGCAATTAAAGTAAACTTTAGTAATTAACGGCGCAATTAGCATGACGACCATCTAAACCAAGATTTCGTCACCAAAACTTTTACCCACTGTATTAAAATAATATTTTGGGAATTTTAAAGATTTTTAATAATTTTTACCTCGCTCATAACCTGCGGTTATGGCTACGGTTCGGTAAATACCGAATATGCCCTTTTCGACCAAAACATGAGTTCTACAAGGTCTTTTGACCCGATTCCAGTTGCTACTAATTTTAAATAATAAATAAAGTATTTTAAGCTTTATAAGCTGTTCGGGAAACTCAGATTTCCTGTAGAACTCGAAAAGCTCTTTTAAAAGTCTTTAAAATGACCGAAAAGCCCCTACGGGGCATAATATTAACTTAAACTCGTTACGGGCGTCACGGAAGGTATCCTACTGATACCACAACCCATTTAAGGCATATTGACTTAGGAAATAAGCGTACGACTCTCATGGTTAACCGTTTCGCCTATTGCGCGCACGGTTCGGCTTATGAAACTAGTTTTCATAATTTAGCCGATACGGGTCAAATAATATCATTTGAACCCCAAAATCCAGAGTGTGAACCATTAACCCATATAAAACAAGTCTCTGAACTTGTTGGGACAGAAGCACACTCCATTCTCGGTTTTCGCCTTTTCGCGCAATTAAACCATATCTATATATATCGGAACCAACCGGTCTAGGCTACGGCCATTATAACGACTCGTTAGGATTCTAAGAGGTTAATTAAAACCTTCGTTCCAGATTAGGAGCCCCAGTAAAAGCTATCGGTGATTTAATCCAATTAAGGAAATATACTTGCAAAGGTAAATACTTTAACTTATTTCCCCTATATGGGCTTGGGTTACGGTATATTAATACCGCTTGATTGAGCATTATATTCATCCATCGCTTAGGTGGTTAATTAAATAATATCGGCTCATTTAAACAGTTTTGTTGCTTAAAAGCCTTTGGGGGGTTTAATGACCGTTGTCCCGGATATCCTTGGCATCATTTTACGAAATGGCCACGACCATCGACATCCCGGTGTAGGCGTACACCCGGTATAAAGTGTCGACATTAAATTAAAAGACGTAGCCGTTGGTTTTTATACTACGGTTTTACGCAAACGTGGTGTGTCTATAAATCTTTAACCCGGCACGACCCGGGCTACTGAACGCATAAAAAGAACATGTAAAACGTTCACAAGATTTTATTATAATTTTCCCAAGTTATAAAAGAGTTTGTGCCTTGTGCATTCAAATCAATTTTAATAAACATTTTCAAATGTGTCAGTTGAATGTATTTACCAGTGTAAACTGACGTATTTTCCCCAAAAAGATTAAGTGCAGGTACTAGACGAAATTGGCTGGTATTAGCTGCCTAAGCATCACGAATAGTCTCGCAAACTCGATGCCATATCTGAATGAACAATATTTATTTATTTTGATCCGCTGTGGATATATTCAACTTCTGTAATACATTTGATATTACAACCAGAGGTTGAAGTTTATATATTTATCTTAAGCTTCCGCTGTGCATTATATAATTGTGTGGTTTGACTATATTGTTGCCAACATCGTCACGGTAATCCCCCACCGGGCCCACCGGTGAGACACGTGGAAATCGGGGTGTGACAATCGGAAAATCTTCCATAACTATTTTGTTGAACATCATTATACCTTTGCTGACCCAAACTGACCCGATTTTGACCTCTTTGAATAAACTGCTGCTGTGGAGGCACAAAATCATTATATTCTTCACATCCAAATTGGTAATAATACCCGTTCACTTCATTATATCTGGCATATCGGTTCTGATTCGGTGATTGTCTGTTTTGAAAGCTCATTTGTTGATACATTGGTTGGTTATGTTGTGAGAATTCAGCATCCTCAAATTCATTAAACTCTGGTTGATAAGCTCTATCCATGATTCAAAGACCTGCACAAGCACTAAACAAAACACCCGCGCGTAATATCGAACTAACAAAAATAAAATAAAATAAAAAGAACAATATTTTTGGGTATTTTTTAGATTTTTTTCTTAGAAAGCAAGAACAACTAATTACTAAATAACTATCTAACTAACTAAATAAATAACACTAAGCGCACTAATTCCCCGGCAACGGCGCCATTTTGATGACTGTCGTAAGGGTCAATCGAAAACCTATTTAAACTATGTAGATAGCGTAAGCAGGGTATCGTATCCACGGGGAATTTGTGGTTAATGTTGCGTTTATATCTAAGAACTAAATTAACTAAGTTGGGGGTTTGGTGAATTTGATTTTAAAAAGACGAAAACTAGTTACGAAAGTTGTGATCAATGTGAGAAAAAGTAACTTCCACCCGGAATCCCAATTACCCGTTTAACATAAAAACCTGTTTACCGATTCAAAACACCACATAGACATGGCCTCGGAATTAATGAATTTGATTAGTTAATAGGGATAGTTTTTAAGATTCACTATGCAACCTAATAACCCGTTTGATTGTATCAATTACCCACCAATTTACCAACCCGCTAACAACGCAAGAAAGTTGCCAATACGCTTAATAAATGACAAGTAATTCAAACACAAGAAACGTTTACCAATAATCCAACATAAGTGGTCAAGCTGTACCAGTTTACAAGAATCAGAAAAAACAAATAATTATGTCAAACCGCGTAAACGTTCATCCGGGCGGAAGTCACGAGAGGCTTAGCCGCGCATGATAGTCTTTTCCGCTTCGGTTGTCATCCCGATTAGATTAGACTTCGTAAACTAGCTTGAAAGATGAAGAGTACGGCTGAATTTCGTCCCTGATGCGCGATGTGCGACGGCTGCTGATGGATAATCCCCTAAAATCTCCTCACGTTCATCTATATATATGATTGGCGGCTGATGTCCTCAAAATACTTTCACCGACATTTGTTTTGTATTAGCAGTCCAATCAAATATTGACTTGGGCCTTCATAATCCCACTAAATAAACTAATAGCCCATCTCGCTTCTAACTCCCATGTTGAGTTCAACAATTATTCTTTCAGATTTTCAAAAAAAAACAATTATTCTTTCAACACTCTATATATCTCAACACTCTATATATCAATCCTTTAAATTAGGAAAAGCATGACCACTTTTGTCTATTTCCAAAGCATATAACGGTTGTGATGGAATGCCATGAGAATTGGTATGAAAAATCCCCTTTTTTTAACAATTTTAACCGACATAATAATGTTTCTCGATTTGCATGTCCGCGCATCGCGGAAATATTCTCAACACCCCCGCGTGTCACGGGCGTGAACCAATTGACTTCCTTTTATTTTTCGTGTGATGTTAACTTGCCGAGCCCGTATTTTCAACTCACTTCTCTCGTTTAATCTCGTTTATACCTGTTTAAACCACGAAATACCATAAACACTTAAATATATAAACATATAACATTTAACATGTTTAACTTACTAAATCTAACACAAATAATTATAAATTACTACACATTTTAACCCGACATCAGTCCTAGATTGACTTAGTTATTTTTTTTATGTTTTACGTTTCGGTTTAATTTCTCTGCAACGAGCGTTCGTGATTCAAAGATTTTACGTCTGTTTTTCGCTCGGCGTTATTTTTTTCTTTTTTTATTTAATTTGTTTTTACGAGCTTTTTCGGTGTTGGTGGTTGTTGACAGTGGTATAGCATCGATATTACTTAACACAGTTTTACAACAACTGCTACAACGCAGGGGGTTAATACTAATATCAATGTAATAAATAAAAGTATATGCATCTTTAATTAAAGATATATGAAACTAGGTTAGAACCCCGTGTATTACACGGGTTGAATAAATGTAATTTTATATATTAAATAATAAAAAAGTTATATCTTTATGAACCTCGTATATTGTACGGGTTAAATAAATGTAATTTTATATATCAAATAATAAAAAATAGTTTTATCTTTAAAAACCATGTGTATTACACAGATAGAATAAATGTAATTTTGTATACTAAATACTAAAAACACCGTATCTTTAAAAACCCGTGTATAATCGGGTTGAATAAGTCTATCAAATAATAAAAATATTACATCCTTAAAAACCCTGTATGTTACACGTGTTGAATAGATCTAAAAAAAGTTATATATTTAAAAACCATGTGTATTACACATATTAAATAAATGTAATTTTGTATATTAAATACTAAAAACGTCGTATCTTTAAAAAACCCGTGTATAGTCGGGTTGAAAAATCTACAAAATAATAAAAAAATTGTATCCTTAAAGACCCTGTGTAGTACACGTGTTGAATAAATCTAATTTTACATAGCAAATGATAAAAAGGGGTAGGGATATGGTAAAAAGTGTCTAAAATGTAAGAAGGGTAAGAAGTGTTTTAAACCATTGGATATTTAATCTAATGGTTGAGATCAATAGGGTATAAAATGTAAATTGTGTTTTAATTAGAAGGACCTTATGTAAAAATTGAAGGGCAATAGTGACTTTTCCAACGTTTCAAATATGGTAACCGTTTCAAAACCCCCATCAACTTCCTAAAGATCAGCGAATTATATGGTAACCGTCATCAATCTCCAAAAAATCAACGAATTTCTTCATACTTTATCATAAATAGATCTATAATCAGATTCATGGCGTGGTGTTTTAAAACAACTGGATAAATTGACTATGATTCAGGTCATGGTGTTTTATCTGGAGACATTGTTCATGTCGTGGTGTTTTAAACGCTTATGATTCAAGTCATGGTGTTTTATTTGGAGACATTGTTCATGGCGTAGTGTTTTATCAATAGAAAACATTCCCAGATTTTAAAACACCATGACTATGATTCAAGTCATGGTGTTTTATCTGGAGACATTGTTCATGGCGTGGTGTTTTAAAACATATATGATTCAAGTCATGGTGTTTTATCAGGAGACATTGTTCATGGCGTGGTGTTTTATCAATACAAAAACATTCCCAGATTTTAAAACACCATGACTATGATTCAAGTCATGGTGTTTTATTTGTAGACATTGTTCATGGTGTGGTGTTTTAAACATCTATGATTCAAGTCATGGTGTTTTATATGGAGACATTGTATAATCAGATTCATGGCGTGGTGTTTTAAAATAACTGGATAAATTGACTATGATTCAAGATGGTCGGAGAAGATGATCTGAATCGGAGATGGAGATGAAACGATCAATCCCTAAAAATTCTCATCGCCAGTTTTTTTTTCAGTTATATTGTAAATCAATTAAATGACAAAAATGTACAATTACTAATCTACCCTTTTGAATTAATTAAGAGGATGGACACTTGTCATTCCAAGATTATTTCTTACACTTCTTACAAAAGATGGACTTTTTACAGGATCCTTTACCTGATAAAAAGTTATATCTTTAAAAACTTCGTGTATTACACGTGTTATATAAATATAATTTTATATAGTAAATAATAAAAAAAAAGTTATATTTTTAAAAACCCCGCGTTTTACACGAGTTGGATAAATATAATTTTGTATACCAATTAATAAAAAAAGTTATATTTTTAATAAATTAGGATAACATTTAATATTAATTTATTATTTATATATTTAATAGAAGATAAGTAGGAAAGAGAGGTATTTGTTTTAAAAATATATTAAATTAACAATTTAGATTTGAGGATAATATTTTAATTAAATATGATAAGATTTAATATTAATTTATTATTTATTTATTTAGTTAGTATAAGATAAGTATAGATTTGAGATACCTTCTATGAATGACACGTGTCCAAAACTTAGTTTCTTTTTTCTTTTTTATTTAATTTGTTTTTACGAGCTTTTTCGGTGTTGGTGGTTGTTGACAGTGGTATAACATTGAAATTACTTTTTTTTTGAACGGCAAATTTGGATCACTGACGGACTACTGGAGTATCATCGTGCCACCAGAGGAACCACCCGATCATATCTATCTCCACTAGGCATAATGCCACACCAATTCAGGAAGAAACCCAATAAACATGGGAAAACCCCCCATGTGGGAATCGAACCCAGGACCTATTGGTCCCAAAGCCTTATCCCACCACCAAGATGCCACTAGGCTATAAAGCCATGGGCGCATTGATATTACTTAACACAGTTTTACAACAACCGTTACAACGCAGGGGATTAATACTAATATCAATGTAATAAATAAAAGTATAGGCATCTTTAATTAAAGATATATGAAATATATGGCTCGATTACGAATATTCAGGCTAAACTGTTTGAAATTCACAAATTCAAATACGATTTTGGAAAGATTTACTTGATAATGTGGTAGTAGCCACGAAGAAGTACTTTTGGATCTTTTTAATCATATTTTGAGTAAATTGTTATTTTAGTCTCTAAGGTTTGATTAAAATTGACACTTTAGTTTATATAGTTTTTTCTTGTCATTTTAGTTCAAATAGTTTTTTTCCTGTCATTTTAGTTTCTGACTTTTGTCATTTTTGTCATTTTTGCCATTTACATCCAACCCACTAACTCCATTCAAAAAATTTAGTTAACTTAGGTGAATTTTGGTCAAACAACATTTTTCTTTCTCTTTTTACAGGTGCGGTGGTATGCGGATGTGTGGTGTGCCGGTTTATAGTGAAGATGATTGCGGTGGTGTTGGTTGATGACGTGGGTGGCGGAAAAGTGGCCGGTGGTGTGACTGAATTGGCCTTCTCGTTAAGAGAAAAAATTGATGAAGTTAACCCAGTGGACTAAAATGGCAACGGTGAAACCTTTTTGGATCCACAGATGAAAAATGAAACATTTGAACTAAACTGGCAAAGTGTCCCAAACCACATAGACTAAAATGACATTTAACTCAGTATACATTTTGTTTGTTCTAATGATTTGTAACATGTTCATTGTTGCTAAGGCTTGGATATTGGGCTGTTGCATCTGGGCTTGCTTTTCATTAAAGAGGAATTGGGCTTAGAGCATTCACATCCATTCCATTAAATTGTGTGTGTTGAGTTTTTATAATATAAAAAGTATAAAAAGTGGTTGTGAGTGGAGGAGAGAGAAAATGTTACTGTTTATCTGTATATTTGGGGGGACACTGTTCACCCCCTATAATTTTTTAATATATTTTAAAAGTGGTTGTGAGTGGAGGAGGGAGAAAAGGTAATGACAATGTATAAAAAAATACTATTTAATTGAAAAAGAGAGAGAAAATATAGTGTTTTTTAGTGTAATTTAGGGTGAAAATATGGTGGAATGAATGTGTATGCTCTTAGACTCACTATTAAAGCCACAGAGTTAGCTGATCTATGGAATGGGCTGGGCTTTAACGGTTCGAAGCAACTATGTGGATCGGGTATTGTCCGAGTTTGTATATAAGAGCTTGTTACAACCATCTCTCTCGTTCAGTGAAATACTTTTCACTTTTAGGTCTTTCAAACTTTCTTGGAGGGAAAAGAGCATTAAAAGACCATTTTGCCCTTTATTAAAATAGAACGTTAAAAGCCCATTTTGCCCTTTATTAAAAGGGAGGAAAAAAAACAAAAAAAAAAACTGGTTGTTAACTGAAAAATCTAACCAGATTTTGATTTTGGATGAAAATGACAATAAAATTGAAACCACAGGGACCCAGATTCAAAAGGTTTGAGTTTTGGACTAAAGTGCAAAAGTGACTAAACCTCAGTGACCATTTTGGCAGTTTACTCTTTAATTTTTTCAATTCCACCCATTCAAAATCTAACTAAATTTGTTTGTCACAATGTTCATAGTTTTTTATTTTCCTCCACATTTTATGGGTCCGTAACTCTAAACATATTATTGGTCATGTTCGTTTAAATTGGACCAACACATATACTTACTTGTCACACAACATGCGTAAGATAAAAAAAACATAGATAGTTGCGGCAACACATGAGCATTAGTTAAAAAGAGGCTGGCTTCTGTACAAGACAAGAGTGTTGTACGAAGCATACGTGAGTATGTGAGCTATTGATCTTCCAAGATCAATGACTCAAAGTAATTCAGTGGCATTTTTGTAAATATGGGATTCAAACAATTGAAGAAACAAATAGCAAAAGGGTATTCTGGTCATTTCTGACTTGAACTCTTTCCCCCATTGATTTTCAAAGGTCTATAACTTTTTCATACGTTAATATTTTTAAAAAAAATTACACCATATTAACGGGCATTTCATCCTCTTTAATTCGAGTAGTTTATTGCTATAGTTTTCTTAATTTTTTTACATGATTTTGAATACGGGATTACGTGATTTTGAAACCCAGCATGACTATGTGATTTCATTATATTATGTGAAACCCCACTAAGTGATTATGTAATTATGTAACAATAGTTGACTATGTATTATTACGTGACTACGTGTTTTTGAATAATCATTTTGTGATTATGTGATTTCATTATAGTATTTTATATGATATCACACTGAGTGATTACGTAATTACGTATAAACAAAAACATGTAATTCATAATATTTCATAGGAAAAACCAAATATTTCAGATCAAATCACGTATTAATGATAAATCATATAGAAAACAATAACCAAATCAACCTATAATAACCGCACAATGCCGTATATTAGAGATTTGGGGCATGTTTGGCTAAGCTTTTTGAAACAACTTATTGACTTATTTACTTTTTGAAAAGTCATAAGCTCCAAAATGATGTTTGGCAATGAGGGTGTATGTCACACCCCGATATTTCCACGTATTACCGGTGGGCCCGGTGGGGAGTATCGTGACGTAGTTGATATCATCATAGACAATTAATCACAGTTTAATGCACAGCGGAAGTCTAAAATAATATTACAAACCGAATTTGAAAAGTATAATAAAATATTATACAAACGGTCGATAATGGATCCACAGGCGGATCTAAAACAGAAAGGAAATATTGTTCAACAGACTCTAAGTATTAAAAGCTTGCAAGACTCTTTAGTTAATACTCAGGAGTTTCCAGCCCATTTCATGTAGTACCTGCACTTAATCTTTTTGAAAATACGTCAGTTTGCACTGGTAAATACAATTAACTAACTCTTTTGAAAACATTTAAGAAAATTGATTTAAATGCACACGGCACAAATATTCTTTTATAACTTGGGACAATTATTTAAAATAATCATGTATACAGACTTATATGTTTGTCGTAAGTTCGAGGCCCGGAATAGAAGAGTGGAGTCAAGATTAATAGACACACCACTAGTATAAGCCCACAAGAAGTTTCCTCATGAGTGAGATACCGTTTTGCATACGCAACTGTCGGGTGTATGCCTACACCCCGTGCTTAAGTCGTAACCATTTTAAATGAAAATGCAATTTAATTAACAAAAAGTTCTATTTTACGATATCTTGCATAACTTTAATTTGAGACCATAAACTGATGTCAAATTTTTGTGACATACTTATATATCAGTAATAAATCTTTTTGTCCTCTCAAATTTTTGAAAACTCGATTTAATAATAAAATGGCAAAATGGTCAATTTTAAGCAAATAACGGAACATGCATGTAATCTCTGATTTCTAAGAGACCATGTAGTATAACTTCAGAGAGTTATACTAACGTATAATATGGTCACAAAGGAATCCTAAGGCATAGCTAAACTAAGCTAAATCGGGTCAGAACTGAAAGTCAAAGCAAAAGTCTACTTTTGCGACTTTCGGTTGCGAACCGAGCCTAAACTCAGAATTGTCGGGTTGAGCATGCCTAAACATGTTCTTATACTATTTACCAAGTTGGTTAAGTGATAAAATGTAATTTATAGCTTCTACATTATCAGTTATGATTTATTTTGCAAAAACTGACTCGTTTGACTTTTCTGTTAAGTAGTTTGACCTGACAATTGACCAAGTAAATGTGATAATTAGGAGGTGCCCTTTTAAGGGTTTAACACCTACATAATTAGCAACACATAGCCACTTTCAATTCGAATAATGGCTGGACCGTTAGTGATTAATCACAAAGTCAAAGCGTAACTACGATATCTTGGACTTTCGGTCATTAAACTAATAAAAGCTTAACTATAGAAGCTAAGAACGCTTACAATGGTCCTTAGCACGAAAATTAGACTTGAGAAAGCTTCCTAGATGACCAGGATGCTTTAGAGATCAATTGAGAGTGAAATGCTTAAGAATTTTGAATGTGCAAGTCTGAACTGTGAGATGAAGCACCTATTTATAGCAAGAGGGAGTTGTATGAGATGAATCCAAGTGTCCCCATGTGTTATATGATGCATACAAGTGTCCTAGTGGTTTCCCAAAACCGTATGCATGCTGCAGGTTTCGTTCAGAGTTGCAGAAGATCCTCAAAGATTGCAGGTTTGCATGCTGGCAGCTGCTAGTTTTGGATGGAAACAGGTATCTGTCGCACCACGCGCCAGACCAAGATGATCCTGGCGCGCCACGCGAGGGAACAGGTTTCAAAGTTTGTTTGTTTGTTTGCATGTTCAGTCCCTGCACTTTCTGAACGCGAATAACTGACTTTTCAACATGCTTGGTCAACATAATCAGGTCTGGGATGCTCTAGGGAGTGGGGAGATGCATTCATAAGTTTTGGATGCTTTGAAAAAGTCTCTCGATTGAAGAATTGTTGTATTTACACTTTTGACCCTTTTCTTGGAAATTTCAATTTACATCAAAATTTTGAACCGGAACATTATGAAATCTTTATCAGATATTCATGAGGATATATTAACACATTACAAAGCTTTGGGAACGTTAAAAGGTCACTCAGAGTTAAGAATTAACATGTTGACACTTTTAACCCCTGTGTTTCGTAACTTTTGATTTTTAAGCCCAAACGGCTTCTTGTGTCCGTCAATTT
This sequence comes from Helianthus annuus, assembly GCF_002127325.2. Lineage (NCBI taxonomy): Eukaryota > Viridiplantae > Streptophyta > Magnoliopsida > Asterales > Asteraceae > Helianthus > Helianthus annuus. Next base: position 7,316,092 of record NC_035445.2, read on the forward strand.
ATTCAATCATGAATACGAACATCTTAGAAGGTCATTCAGAGGTATAAGTTTAGCATGTTGACGCTTTTTGGTCCTTCTATTTACATCTTTACACTGTTTGACATCTTTAGTCCCTCAAGTTATCTTTTAACATGATCAGGGTTTTATGACACTTGTCACCACTGTATTGTGTTAGTGCAGTAATGTCTATCACCTCCGTCAATCCAATTCGTAGTTGAAACAGATTAATTCTAGACTTTATATTGTAATATGTAGGAAAAGGCAAGGTGGCATTTATGTAATTAATGAGAAATCTCATTAAGCCCCTTGGCCTATAAATAGAACTCTTAGGGTTAGAGTTTAGGACTTTTGCACATTTGGAGAGTTGGAGAGCTTGGATCCTAGAGAGAGACACTAGAGAGAGAAAGTGCAAAAGGTGATTCACGTGATTGTACGATTTCATATCTTTGAATAGAATCACAGATTTAGTACGTTTTCGTGTTCGGTCCACGCACGTGTACGGATTTCGCACGTCACACGTGTCGATATGTAATCGTTTTGGAGTTGAAAACCGATCCTACAAGTGGTATCAGAGCAGGAGCTCGATTGCACGAATCATACACACTAAATCGTACAAGAATTCATCAGATTCAGATCAAAAATCGCATCAGATTTGCTCAATTTCTTCATCTTTTCATATCTTTCACTTCTTAACTGAAAATCTCAAATTAAACGGGTTTTTACAGATAAAAATTGCCGATTTTTGGATATGTTGTGCGAAAATACTTGATCTACAAGCCTTCAAAATTTCGAACTTACCGGTTTGTGAGATATTGAAGATTTTTTATTCGAAAAAGTTGAAAATATGTTGATTGTTGCTGTTAATCTTCAAAGTGGTGTTCACCGATCGGATGGCAATCCGATCGGATGACCACCCGATCCGTTGAACATTAATTTGATTAATTCATAAGTGTCAAAGTCTCGGATTGTCACCCGATCGGGTGGTCATCCGATCCAAAGACCCAACTCGATCGGGTCACTTGGTCAAACTTGTTAAATGTTTTTGTCAGTCAACAAATATCGGCCACATTAGATTGTTGCATGTGAGTGTCAGGCCATACATTTTTTAGGTCCAATTAAAATCAATCATATTCAGAATTCAAATGATATCATCGGCCATCTTCATTCATAACCCATGTGATTGTTATTAATCTTTGGCACATTTATCATACATATTCACGTGATTTCTTTTAGTGGTTCAATAAGGTTCATAAGGTCCTATTAGATTGATTGCATGAGAATCTAATTCAATTGATAACAGTATCGGTCCAATAGATTTAATTTTAACTGTTCATCTTAGCAGATTGCATGTGAGGTGAATAAGTTTACTGCCATAGCATTTTGAGGCACAATCATCGGACGGTGACTCGATCGGATCACCATCCGATCGGCCAACATTAAGTTTTTGTCTTGTAGTGTTCAATCATCAAGTGGAAATCCGTACGGATTGCCATCCGATTCGCGGCAAGTTATTAAAAATCATTGTGTGGTGCAATCATCGAATCGTTACTCGATCGAGTAGCCACTCGATCCAAAGCTCCAAAGTTTATTTATCACAATAAGTGTTACTCGATCGAGTTACCACTCGATCCAAATTACACCTTTGTCTCACTCGATCGGATTGCCCAATCAATTAACAGATTTCAATTCTAAGTCTTGCAGTCCATGTGATTTTTAATGCGGCCCAATTAAAGTGTAACAAACATGTGATTAACGGCCCAATCAATTGAAACTGTTGTGTCTGTATGTCATGATTAACTCCATTACACATTAATGGCCCATGTGATATTGTATTTGTTCAAAGTTGGCAGATCTTTGAGGTTAAGTGTGTGACATAAAGTCAAAAGTGACTTTGAACTCAGTCATCACGTGATATTCATTTGTTTGTTATCTGCCCAAGATTCATTATATTTGTTATATAGTTGATGTCACACCCCAAATTTCCACGTGTTACCGGTGGGCTTGGTGGGGGAGTAACGTGACGTAGTTGATATCATTATAGTCAAACAACACAAATTATAATGCACAGCGGAAGCAATAAAAATAGATTTATTTCAACCAAGCATATTGTAATATCCAAGTATCACAGAGTAGCTGAAATAGATCCACAGGCGGATCAATATAAAAAGGAAAATTGTTCAACAGATGAATGGCATCCCAAGCTTGCGAGACTCTAACGATGCTTAAGGAGTGGCCAGTCTATTACGTGTAGAACCTGCACTTAATCTTTTTGGGGAAAATACGTCAGTTTACACTGGTAAATACAATTTAACTGACTCATTTTGAAAACATTTTAAAAATTTATTTGAATGCATATGGCACAAACTCTTTATAACTTAGGGATAATTAATCAAGTTTAATCTTGTAAAAGAATTAGATGTTCGTTATGCGTTCAGTCGCCCGGTTCGTGCCGGGTTTAAGGTTAATTGACACACCACATAGTATAAAACCGCGGCGGGAAAACCAACGGTTATACCTTAATAAATATGGACACATTGTCGGGTGTACGCCTACACCCGCGTGTCAAGGTCGTGGCCATTTCGTAAAATGATGCCAAGGATATCCGGGACATGGTCATTAAGCTCCCAAAGGCGTAAAACAAACAAAACTAGTTTTCAAACGGGTCACATTGATAATACCCAACTACTAATGAGTTAGGGTCAATTGCCCGACCAAGCGGTATTTTATATACCGTACCCCAAGCCCGTATAAGGGAAAATAAGTTAAAAGTATTTACCTGAGCAAGTATAAAACCACAATAAGCAAATGCAAGTGTCTTTTACTGGTCTCCTATTCTGGAACGAAAGTTTATAATAACCTATTAGAATCCTAACGGGTCTTTTAATATAGCCTAAGCTTAGACCGGTTAGTTTCTAGGAATAAATACAGTTTAATCGTATGGAAGGCAAAACCGGGAAGGAATGTGATTTTAGACCCAACAAGTTTGGAGGCTTGTATAATATGGGTAAACTAAGCACATTCTGGATCTTGACACAAAGATGATATGGTTTGACCGTTTCGGCTATTATGCGTAAGCTAGTTACATAAGTCGATTCGAACGCGATAATGCGTAACGGGTAACCATATAAATCATATACAAGTTTCCTGAGATTATATGCACCAAATATGTTGTGATATCAGTAAGATATGTCCTATTATGCCCCAAATGATTTTAAACTCAAATTACGCCTCATAAGGGCATTTTGGTCATTTAAAAGGGTATAAAAGAGTTAGACTAGCAATCTGAGTTACATATCTGAATAAATCAGTAATTATACTTAGTTTATCATGTTATAACAGTAGGGTATCGTATATATGTGAATTTTATTAAATATAACCATCTTATGCACCGAAAGGGCATTTTGGTAATTTCACATAAGCCTAAAAGGTCAAAAATGGAAATCTGAGTTTGAAACCTTAGTTTACTGTTATAATATAAAATTTCACTAAGTATATCAGTAGGTATTAACTCTTATATATATATAAACTAGTTTTGACATAGACTATGTCGTAAAAATGCCTAAAAAGGCGATTTGGAGCCATTTCCGGGTTTTAAAAGAAAAGTTGATATTTTTATAATTCCAGAAGGCTCAAAATAATATATTTAACATAATAAATCAGTAGAAAAAGGTTTGAGGTCAAAATGATTTATAAAACTCATTTTATAGCCTAAAAGGGAAAAACCGGCATTAGCCGAATTAAGCTTAGAACACTAAGTTATGCTCGGCCTAAAATTGAATAAAAATCTTTAAAAATCCCAAAATATTATTTTATAACAGTAGGTATAAAGTTTTGTATAAAAATTCGGGTTTAGATAGGCTATATGAGATTCATGCTATTTAATCACTAAGAAAGCTCCTAATTACGCTAATGAGCATAACTTTAATTCTAGACCTCAAACTGATGTCAAATTTCGGTTACAAGTTTATAATTCAGTAACTAAGATGTCTACCCTTTTATATTTTTAAAAATCTCATTTTATGGATATTTGGGCATAATGGTCAACATATGGCATTTAACGGAAACTTGCATAATAATTAGACAACTAGTAAATCAAGCCGTATAATCACAGGAGGTTATACCAACATGTTACTAGGTCCAAAAGAAGCTCTAAGGCATTCCTAAACTTGACTAAAACGGATTAGAACTGAAAGTCAAAGTGAAAGTCAAACTATGCGACTTTCGGTTCCAAACCGGGTCTAAACAGAGAATTGTCGAGTTGAACATGTTGGGACATGTTCTTACATTAGTTACCATGTTATATTAATGATCAAACAGGTTGCATGTATCCTACATTGCTAATTATGCATTTATTTGGATTTAAACATTCTGTTGACTTTTTAAAGTATACTTTGACTCGACAATTAACATGGTTAGAGTGGGAATCTGGAAATACCCTTTTAAGGGTTTGTTACCCACATAGTTACCTACTTATAGGTATTTTTAATTCGAGATTTAACTGAGTAATTATGGACTAATCTCGAAGTCAAACCTTAATTACGATGGTTTGACTTTTAGCTAATTAACTAAGCTAAAATGGATTAAGGAAGGTTAAGGACACTTACGAGAGTCCTAAATAGGATTAGAGACTTAATGAGATTTATTTGCTGCCCAGAAAAACTCCAGAGATGTCTTGAACCAAAGTTCCAAGTGAGCAATGAAAATGGTCACAACTCAAGTCTTTATATAGTGAACCATATGAGCTCAAGATCAAGACATGCAAGTCTAGGATGGTTACAAGATCACCCCAGGTGTCCCTAATGGGCTAAATACTGCCTAGCAAGTCCCTTGTTTCGAAAACCATCTCATTAAGGTGGTGCAACAGGCTGAACAGGCAGCTGTTTAAAACCTGCTGCCAGCGACAGCCTTACGGACCGTAAGCTTAAGGCCTTGCGGTCCGTAAGCTCCTCTTGCGGACCGTATGCTAAAACAGTTACGGTCCGTAACCGACCTTTGCTGAAATCGCCCAGGTATACACCTTACGAACCGTAAGCCATGACCCTTACGGCCCGTAACCGATGGTCAGAGGACAAAAATTTGCAAACTTTCAAGCCTTGACCATGCAATCACACAAGTCCGTATTCCTGCCATCTTTCTCAGTTGTGGGACCTTCTTGCACAGCCATTGCATGCTTGTAAATGCCTTACATGTTTCCCACTTTACTTTGGATTCTTGTAAAAAATTTAAGTTGACGGAAACTTCAAGGATTTCAAACCTTGGATTCTCACAAGGGTTAATTATGTTAATTCACTACTTTCAATTCCTTTTGTACAAAGGTTTAAATCAGTATATTAGTAGTAATACCCTTAATGACCCAATTCCCATATAAGAGATGGAATTTTATTTATTTAGAAACAACCGGTTAATATATAAGATGTTTATCAAACGAATTAAGGATCTTGGGATTTATAAGTTTGGGTCGCTCAGAGGTATTTTAATAACATGTCGCCCTTGGGTCGTTCAGAGGTATTTTTAAATAACATGACGCCCTTTCTTTTAAAATCCTACCATACATCTTTTTATTTGATCCGGTTTTCCTGACACGTTTGTCTCTCATGACACGTGTCTTTATTTTATTGGACAGGAATTTCTGAGGTCTTACAGTTGAGGTCCAATTACATAATAGTATTAAAAATATTGTAGGTCATTTGTTAAGAGGTCAGTTCAAGTTGTTTGTCAAAGTATCGAACGTTGACTCGATTGGATCACCATCCGATCCTCGTCACACTTTCACATTTTAACTTGTTGTGCAAATCATGAGTGGCAATCCGAACGGATTGCCATCCGATTCTAAATTCTTCATTTGCTTGTGTAACAGGTTAAATTGTCGGATCTTCACTCGATCGGGTCACTAGTCACCCGATCGGACAGCATCTCACCCGATCGGACAGCATCTCACCCGATCAGACAACCCCTCACCCGATCGGATAACCACCTGATCCAAAGCATATTGTCAATCATCGGATCGTCACTCGATTCGATCACCGTCCGATTCGCTATCATCTGATCATTATTACTCTGTTGACCCACTCGATCGGGCACTCATCCGATCCAACAGTTTGTTTGATAATTTTTAAACTGATCGTGTTTGTTCGTTTCAGGTGATTCGAAGTGATAAACAAGAAACGTCATGGCTGAAGAGTTCTACCACACGTTCTACAAAGCGTTCACATCAGAATCATCGGAAACTTCAACAGTCACACCGAAATCAATAACAAAAACAATCAATGATAACATAAAACATGATAACTTCTATGGAACCTATTCGAAACCACCTAAACTTGAGAATATAGAAGATTATACTTGGTGGAAAGAAAGATTCCTAAACTGGACCAAGGCATATGCTCACGAGAGCTGGTTCGGCTTAGAGTTTGGATACAGCCGACCGATCAATGATAAGCATGAAGAGATTCATCTCAATGATCTTTCCGATGAAGACAAACGGAAATTCTCATACGAGCAGAATATGATAGCATTGATTCAACAATCTATCCGAGATGATATATTTTCATTTTTAAATCCTGATGGGTCATCAAAATCAGTTTGGGAAGCGTTAAGGATTAAAGCTGAGGGTGGCAAACAAATTAAAAAGAATAAAATTGCTTTACTAAAAAAGGAGTTTGATTTGTTTCATAGTTTAATGGGAGAGACAGTGAGGCAAATGATTGAACGTTTTTGCCATTTAAAAATTGAGTTAGACAGGTTTGGGATTGTGAAAACACGTGAGGAAGTAATTGACAAAATAATTGAAGCGTTACCACGAGCTGATCAGTGGCAAACGTTTGTTTTTATTTTGAAAAATGATGTTTTATATGATACGATTACTCTCGATGTGTTAATTGAAAAGATTGAAACTCATGAGCTTGAATTGCAGAAACAGAGCAAGATGAGCAGTTCTTCACATCAACAGAATGTTGGTCTTTATTACAAAGGTAGCACACCTTCAGTGAAGGTTGGTGAATCACCAAATACTGCATACAGTGTTGAAAAGACGAAAGAACCACAGAAAGGCTCATCAAGCTACAATCCAGGATATTATTCATCTTCTGCAAAAGCAAATCCTGAAGAATCAGAAGAAATTCTTTGCAACATTGCTTTAAAACTGAAGAATTCTCCGGCTATGAGCATCAATGCAGCTAAACAACAAATGAGTTTTCTGGCATCTGTGTTAGAGTCATACGAAGGTCTAGTATCTGGAAAAATTGGAAACTCGGAGCTGACAAAGGAAGACTACTACCAGATTAACCCAGCAGAAATGGAACTCATTGACATATGCTGGTGTTTAGCAAGTTGCATTCGAAGAGCTCAGAGGTATATGGAGATAATTGGGAAGCAGTCAATAGGTGGTCCGTCAACAAAGCTGGGATTCGATAAATCCAAAGTGACCTGCTTCAAATGTAAGCAAAAAGGTCATTTCAAAAGAGAATGCAAAAATGCTGAAGTTGACGAAACCGAGAAACCTTTCAGTGATGATTATTACCAAAAGGCGATTTACCACCGTAGCAAAGAAGAGCCGAAACTGATTGAAAATAATCCCACAGAGAAGTCAAGAGCATGTGCAGTAATCCATGATGATGAAGGGTTTGACTGGAGCGAATTTCTTCCAGAAGATGATCTTGTTGATGACAGTCTCACAGCTCATGGCAGAACTGTATCAAAGAGCAAACATCGTGCTTTTGTTGCTGAAATCAAGGAGAAAACACGATAAGAAATACTAAAAGATAAAACTGAAAGAGAAAGATTTTTTGCTGGTTGTAGAATTGAGAAAATGCACGAAGAATATGAAGATGCAAAATACTGTGGGAGATACGACAAGAAAAGAAATTGCTATATCAACAAAAATGGTGATCCTGTCGTTCATCGAAAAGAAGTGGTTTTTGATGATGTTCTTGCAGTAATTCCTCTGTCCGGCGAATACTATTCAAATGTTGCGAAAGATAAAACTTATCAGAAAAGACTGGACAAGATAATTCGTGATGTAATGACAGCAAGTCTGAAGAAGAGGGATGGAGAAAGAATGAAGAAGAATATTGATGAGTTGGTAACTGATTTGAAGAAGGTAGCTGAGGAAGAGAATGTAGAAGAAAAGTTGTTGAAACAGAAGTTGTTACTGAAGAACAGCAGGTTGAAGAAGAGATGAAGAAGTGGAGGAAGTGAAGATAGAAAACTTGGTTAAAAAGACTGAGAGTTTGCATGTTGGTGATGATGATAGTGCTGGTGTTGGTGAGAAATTTCAAAAGAGAGATGCTGATCAGACACAGACGAAAGCGAAAGCTGAAGTGCCAATCACTGAGGTAAACATCGATTCTGAAATCTTAAATGAAACTACTGAATAGTGCAAGAAATGCATGGAAACGTGCAGTGCTTGTACTGAAAAAAAAAATGAAAAATTCAGAACAAGAGATCTTGAATTTACTAAAATCGAAGAAGTTTTCAAAAATAAATGCAAAGAAATGTTAGAAAATGAAAAAGTTTTAAAAGAAAATGATGAAAAACCAAAGCAAAAATGCAAGAATTTAGAAAAAGAAAATGAAATTTTGAAAGATAAGGTTTCGAAAATGACAGAAGAATGTGTTCAAAAAGAAAATGCATGTCAGGAAATGAAAAAGGAATATGATTCAATAAAATTGGCTTACCACATTACAAAACAATCATATGAAGATGTGAAGAGTCAAATGAAACTTGTTCAATCTAGATTGAGATACTGTTCTGAAACAACTGATACGCTAAAGAGACAGTATTCAATAAAGCAACAAGTTGTTAATTCTTATATTGAGGATGTTGCTAAGTTGAATCGTCAAATAGCCGATTTAGAACAGGATAACAACAAGTTAAAAAGCTATCATGCGTCATCATATGTGCTTGAAAGAATTTTCAACATAAAACCGGGTGATGATGATTCTGAGAAAAACAAAAAGGGTATGGGTTCTGAGTATTATCAAGTTCCTCCACCGGAAAAGTTTGCATTTTATGATGATGAGAAGTCGAAAAAGCTTTCAACATGGTCGATCAATTGCCAGATAACATTGACGTAACCTATTCCAAATCTAATGATTCAAGTGATTCAGAGGTAGTAGATAAGGTCGTTGAAAGTGTGTTGAAAGAAGAGTCGGTTGAAACAGGTAAATCTGAATCACAGGATGAAAATGAAGGTAGTTTTCATGAAAAATATCTGAAAAACTCAAAATCTGAGAAAAATTTGAATGATGATTCAAAAGGATTGGTTTATACCATGATTGGATCAGATAAATTATTCTTAGATATTGTATTCCCGATTCAGAATGTGATTTCAGAAAAGATTGATAAAGTTTTCAAAATGGTTGAAATTAAAAAATCTGAAATTCCAAAGTTTGGTGAAAAAGGTCACAAAACTTTTTATAACAAACCTGGTTTCAAGAAAAAAACACGAAGGCTGCGTTGGGTTATAAGAAGAAACAAAGTTGGAATAAAAATGAAAAATCAAATTATCAGAAAAAGACGAACTTTGTTCACGAAACAAGTTCCGAAGAAGAAAAAGAACTCCAATTTAGACAACAGTCCAATGAAGAGTTCTATGCTCAGAAAAATCAACAACAACAGGTCAAAGATGTGTCCATGAGAACATGCTTTAAATGTGATCAAACTGGACATCTTGCATGCAAGTGTCCAAATCCGAAACCTGTGGATGTTGACAAAAGAAGTTTGATGTTGAAAAACAAAAATCTAAGGATGTGAAACAAAGGTCAACCATATTTGATTCAAAGCAAACTTGGAGATACAACACAAACAAGTTTGCTTCGAATCAAACTTGGAAATCAAACCCGAATAGGTTCGATTCTAGACAGACCTGGAATTTTCACATACCCAGATTTAGAACAACACAAAGTTGGAGAACAAAAGTCGATGCAACAAAACCACAACAGTTTTGGAAACCAACTTTTGTTCAGAATCAAAATATTCAAAGAGATTCACATTTTTACAAAAGAGGTACTCCAAAAGGTCAAACATGGTCTGTTAAGAAAGAAATTACTTCGGTAAACGATGAAAAAGTTGAAGTCAAAGTTGACAAAGTCTTTATACAAAATGACAAAGATTTTCCGAAGTTATATGATGCATTTTGTGTTGAAATGCCTAAGGTCAAACAGACCTGGGCTAAATTGTTCAAATAATTAAATAGTTGAATGTGCAGGTGCTCAAGAAAATTGAAGACTGTGAGAATGGAAATCGGAGCAGCCTGGCACAAGGAGAGGAGAAGGCTGCTAGTCCCTGCGACTGTTAAACAGGGAGTTTGTGTTTTTGTACATAAATAAACTATATTTCAAAAACCCTAAAAATTGAAAATTTAAAAACCAAAAATATGTTTTTATTTTGTCAAAAATTTGAAAAATCAAAAATATTTTTGTTTTTAAATTTTGTCAAAAATTTAAAATTTCAAAAATATGTTGAGTGAATATGCCGAAACCCTCACGGCGGAACAAACATGATTAATTTCACAAGATTGAAAAACGGTTTTCAAACTGTAAAATATCAATGTGTTGTAAATCATGGGGGTACATTATATTTTCTGCAAATCAGTGCATGTGAAGCAGAAAATGGATGGCGAGTCAAAGCTATCAGTATCGGGTTGTCAAATTTTCTTTAAAATGTTTTGAATTTTAGGGGGAGTAAGAAATTGTTAGAAAATCCAAAAACATTAGAGAATTTGAAAAAGCCAAAAACATGATAAAAATTCAAAAATGAGTTTTGTGTAAAAAGAGGAAATGATGGTACATCAGTAGACAATCATAGTACGCTAAAGAAATGGAATGTCAAATATGATAAACGGTCTCACTGATGATATGCCAGTAGGTTTTTACACGCTTAGTAGATTGTTTTCGAGATATAAACCTAAATATCCATACTTGCTTATCTCGTGGGGAACATCTCTCGGATATATAGGTAACCCCCGAAATCTTGTTTGAGAGATTGCCCGATTCTGAGATACTAGGTCTTTATACTGTTTGATATCTGGGGTATTATACCTGGTCTTTTGATATTGCAGAAGCAATGGCCTAGACTTCGTATAATACTTTACGCGCTTTAAAAGCTTACCCTCTGCATAAAATTTGAAAAATATCGAAATATATGAACCAATTGCAGTTGAAGAAAAGATTCTCTAAAGGGAACACACCGAAAGTCGAGCCTTCATCTCTTTGATTGAACAGAAGTTCATACCTGAGCTCTCAAGGTCTCACACTAACCCAGATACAGATATCAGATTGGTATACTCACCTGTAAGACTGAATCAAGGGAATTTTGATACGGGAGTATATTCTGAGGTGGGACATGCGAATAAGTTAAGTCCTTAAAACACTAATCCGTATCTCGAATCGACTGAACTTTGTGTGAAAATTTAAGTTGATCAGTATACTGACAATCTAAGTGAATCGTTTAGAACTTAAAGTGTTTAAAGCTCAACGGTGCTAGTGATTTGTCATAAACTGATATGATCCTCTGACGCGAACTCAAACAAAAATTTTTTCTGTAAATATATTTGTAAATATTTCTTTACTGCATTTCATTTCAGAAAAATACAAAAGGATTTTGATTCTGCTTTATTTTCGACAACCGATGTCTGAATGCTGTGTTTCAAAATCTAAGTATGCTGATCATGTTTCTGTAAATAAACAAGTTCATTAATTTGAAACTTGAAGTTTTAAAACAAAAAAAATCAATAACGATTTGTGAAGCCTCCAAGGTCATTAAATTGAACTTGGATGATTAACTGTGAGGGATTTGGATGCTTAAATTGTTAAAATCTGCTGTAAAGAGCTAGGTATCGTTGTTGGATACTTAATACTGCCAAATCTATGAAGATTGTTGATAGGGGGAGAAAGTCAAGATAATCCTGGATATATTCATATTATTATATTTTAGAGCCAGGTTCTTGATTAAAAGTTTTTAAAAGCCAGGTCACGATTCCAGGACAATCGAAAAAGCTTTCACTGTTGAAATATTTTAGCATAAGCTGAGAGAGCCATATTATTCAATCCTGGATGATCAAAATGTTTGTACTTATAAATGTTTGAGAATTGCAGATGTTGTACCAGATTATGATCCCGATAGCCGAGGAGGTGGTGGGTATTGATACCCATATGTTGGGTACCCAATTGGGTACGTAGCTGGAAAGGGTCCAGGTTAGAGAGCATTGTAGTTCGCTGCCTCGATGTACGGGTCAATGACATGGGCATTGTTGTAGTTGTAACCCTAGTAAGCTGCCTGCTCAAACGGGTTATACCCAGCTGCACCTGGGTATGATGGGATTGGATTTTCAAAACCCATGGGCGGTAGTGCTGGTGCGACTGGTGCAGAGTCGACTTCAGTAACTGGGTTTGGAGGCCTACCCATTTGCGGGTCTTCATACAGCGGTGGGTAGTTGCTGTTGCTGGAGTGTTGGGGGTGCTGAAATGGAAACCCCCACGCACGGACATCCGTGCACCTCTTCTTCGCCTCGGTGGTTCTGGAGGCAGTTGCTGCTCTAGCGCTGACGGTGGCGGCGGCGTGACCGCCTGAAAATGTGGGTTCTCAGAAGGGATCTGTTGGTGTGGTGGTGAGTTGCGGTGAGGGGGAGTATACTCCCACTTGTATGAAGCCCATCTTTCGGCCCAGATATCAGGGCCCCTGTAAGGCGAACCATGGAAAGATGATCCGCTAGATATATCGATGGGAGGCGTCGGCGTCCCAGATGGCGGCATTTCTGGATCTGGATCTTCGTCCACATCCATGTTTCGGATTTCAGGGAAATGATCAGCCGGTCCCAAAGGGTTTGGACCCTCTGGTTCTTGTACCTGGTTCATTGGGTTGAACCGGCTTTGGAAATAAGGAGTTGGGTTCTGGAAAGAACTATGATAACCCGAACGCTGCAACGGAATAAAAGAATGATGAGAATCATGAGGTTCCTCATCTTGATGTGGCCCGAACGAATGGTGGTAGGACGGTGAGGAACTAAGTGAGACTAAGCGTCTCGCGGGCTCCAAGTAGGATCTCCAGTCTTCGTGAGGACTAGAGCTGAGTGTTGCCGACGGTGTAAGCCGGTGTGACGGTCCGGCTTCATAGTCGTTTCTAGTCAAAATTGGAGCTTTTCCTCTTCCACCTCGGCCTCTAACCTTGGTGGCATTTTTTCTTTTGATCCTGCCAAAACAAAAGAAACAATAAAAGACAAAAACCAAATAAGATTAGGATTAAATCCTAAGTCTTTTGCCTAGACTCGGAAGTCAAGGAATGTGCAACTGTATCATTGAGATTAAACACAAAAGGCTAGTGTTTAATTCCCTCAATGTTGGCTCTGATACCAACCTGTCACACCCCGATATTTCCACGTATTACTGGTGGGGAGTATCGTGACGTAGTTGATATCATCATAGACAATTAATCGCAGTTTAGTGCACAGCGGAAGTCTAAAATAATATTACAAACCGAATTTGAAAAGTATAATAAAATATTATACAAACAGTCAATAATGGATCCACAGGCGGATCTAAAACAGAAAGTAAATATTGTTCAACAGACTTTAAGTATTAAAAGCTTGCAAGACTCTTTAGTTAATACGCAGGAGTTTCCAGCCCATTTCGTGTAGTACCTGCACTTAATCTTTTTGAAAATACGTCAGTTTACACTGGTAAATACAATTAACTAACTCTTTTGAAAACATTTAAGAAAATTGATTTAAATGCACAAGGCAAAAATATTCTTTTATAACTTGGACAATTATTTAAAATAATCATGTATACATACTTATATGTTTGTCGTACGTTCGAGGCTCGGAATAGAAGAGCCGAGTCAAGATTAATAGACACACCACTAGTATAAGCCCACAATAAGTTTCCTCACGAGTGAGATACCGTTTTACATACGCAACTGTCGAGTGTATGCCTACACCCTGTGCTTAAGTCGTGGCCATTTCAAATAAATGAGCCGAGGATATCCAGGACACGGTCATATTAACCCCCAAATGCTTTGTATCAAACAAAACAGATTAAAACGGGTTATGTCAATGATTTAACCACTAATCGATTAAATATTTAATATCGGACCAAGCGGTAATAGTTTACCGTATCCTAAGCCCGTATAAGGGAAAATAAGTTAAAAGTATTTACCTGAGCTAAATGAAATTTATTCTCACTCGTATTTTTCTAATCAGCAAGTACAGGGAGCTTTTACTGGGCTCCTAATCTGGAACGAAGGTTTTAATAACCTATTAGATTCCTAATGGGTCTTATTTAAGTTGTAACTTTGACCGGTTAATTTTAAAGGAAAGTTTACGGTACAAAACGCAAGATTAAGCGGTGACCGGATTGGAATGTGATTTAGACCCGACAAGTATGAAGACTTGCATATAATGGGTAAACTAAACACATTCTGGATTTTGAAGTAAAAATGATAAGGTTTGACCCGTTTCGGCTAATTTATGCAAACTAGTTACCTAAACCGTACCGAACGCGTATATGCATAACGGGTAACCGGATGAGTCATATACATGTTCCAATAGTTATTATGCTTAAAATATGTTGTGATATCCGTAGGATATCAACAATTATGCCCCAAATGTATTTAAGACCAATTTAAGTCCCGAAAGGGTATTTTGGTCATTTTAAAGTTAATAAAAGAGGTTTAAACATAAACTGAGGTTCTGGTTCAAAACATTCTGTAAAAATATTTATTTTATGTTGCTATATCAGCAAGACATCATACATATGTGTGTTTAATCATTTATGGCCAAACTATGCACCGTAGGGGTATTTTGGTCATTTCACATATGCTTTTAAGGTTAAATTTGGAAATCTGAGTTCAAGACTTATACTTACTGTTAAAGTATAAAAAATTATTTTTAAAATCAGTAGGTAAAAAGTCTTAGGTGCTAAATATGGTTTTAAACCATACTATGCGCCTAATTCGCATAAAAGTCGGTATTTGACGATATTTGATATGTTTAAAGAAATCTGAGGTTTTGATCGGCCTTAACTATTTAAAATATTTTATTTAATATATAAATTTAGTAGAAAAAGGTTTGACATGTAAATGTGTCACACCCCGATATTTACACGTATTACCGGTGGGCCCGGTGGGGAGTACCGTGACGTAGTTGATATCATCATAGTCAAACAATACAAATTTAAATGCACAGCGGAAGCAAAAGATAATTATATTACAATCCGATATAAAGTAATATCCAAGTATACAAACGGAATGTAATGGATCCACAGGCGGATCAAAATAAAGAGGAAACTTGTTCAACAGACTTTAACATCTAAGCTTGCGAGACTTCTATTTGATGCTAGGAGAGACCAGCCTATTACGTGTAGTACCTGCACTTAGTCTTTTTGGGAAAATACGTCAGTTTACACTGGTAAATACAATTTAACTGATTCATTTTGAAAATGTTTTAAAAATTGATTTGAGTGCAAACGGCACAAAACTTTTTATCACTTGGGATAATTATTTGCTTATAATCTTGTAAAAGAATTACATGTTTGTTCTGCGTTCAGTTTTCCGGGTCGTGCCAGGTTAAAGATTAATAGACACACCACATAGTATAGTTTTGCCGCGAGATTTCCTCTCGTACCGACTGTTATACTTTATTGATTTTAATGCTCTACGGGTGTACGCCTACACCCGTGTGCTAAGGTCGTGGCCATTCTTTGAATGATGACAAGGATATCCGGGACATGGTCATTAAACCCCCAAAGGCGTTAAACAAACAAAACAATGTTTTCAAACGGGTCATTTGACTGCTCTTAACCACCGACCGGTTAAGGTCAATTACCCGACCAAGCGTTATTTTATATACCGTACCCCAAGCCCGTATAAGGGAAAATAAGTTAAACGTATTTACCTGAGCTAATTTATACAATTTATCCCAGCCGTATACCACCAAGCAAGTACAGATAGCTTTTACTGGGCTCTTAAATCTGGAACGAAGGTTTTTAATAACCTATTAGATTCCTAACGGGTCTTTAATTAAGCCTAAGCTTAGACCGGTTAGTTTTAAAGAATGAATACGGTTTAATCGCATAATTAGGCGAAGACCGTTTTAGAATGTGGTTTTGACCCGACAAGCTTGCATACTTGTTTAATATGGGTAACTTAATCACATTCTGGATTTTGAGACAAAAATGATAAGGTTTGACCCGTTTCGGCTAATTTATGCAAACCAGTTACATAAGCCGATCCGAACGCGAAAAGGGCGTAACGGGTAATCACAAGAGTCATGAACAGGTTTCCTAAGTTAATATGCCTTAAATATGTTGTGATATCAGTAGGATACCTTCCATTATGCCCAAAACGAACTTAAAACCAATTTATGCCCCGTAGGGGTATTTTGGTCATTATAGAGGTTATAAAAGAGATTAAATATCATCTTGAGTTACAGGTATTGATTTAATCAGTAAATATACTTAATTTAATAAGTTATAACAGTAGGGTATCATATATATGTGAAATTTATTAATTTTAACCATACGATGCACCGCAGGGGCATTTTGGTAATTTCACATAGGCTTAAAAGGTCAAAACTGAAAACCTGAGTTTGAAACTTTTCCTTACTGTTAAAATATAAAAATTTACTAAATATATCAGTAGGCATCGACCTTTATATGTTTAAGATAGTTTTGATACATACTATGCGTTAAAAACGCTTAAAAAGGCGATTTGGAGCCATTTCCGGGTTTTGTATAGAAAGCTGATATTTTTATTATTCCAGAAGGCTCAAAATATTTTATTTATCATATCATATCAGTAGAAAAAGGTTCGGGGTCAAAATGATTTGTAAAATTCATTTTATGGCCCAAAAGGGCAAAACCGGCAATTACCGAATCAAGCCTACAACCCTATGTTATGCTCAGCCTAAAAATAAATAAAAATCTTTAAAAATCCCAAAATATTATTTTATATCAGTAGGTAAAAAGTTTGGTATCAAAAATTGGGTTTAGATAGGCTATACGCTAATTATGCCGTTTATTTAACATAAAGCTTTCTAATTACGCTATTGAGCATAACTCTTAACCTAGACCTCAAACTGATGTCAAATTTTAAGGACAAGTTTATAATTCAGTAGTGAAGGTTTCTATCCTCTCACATTTTCAAAAATATCGTTTTATGGTCAAAAGGGCATAACGGTCAACATTTAAGCATTTAACGGAAACAAGCATGAACTAGGATTTCTATGGAACCAAGTTGTATAACCTTGGAGGGTTATACTAACTTATAGTATGGTCCTAATGGAATCCTAAGGCATATCTAAACTAGGCCAAATCGGGTCAGAACTGAAAGTCAAAGCAAAAGTCAACTTTTGCGACTTTCGGTTCCGAACCGAGCCTATACTTAGAATTGTCGGGATGAATCATGCTTAGGCATGTTCAACTAATATTTACCAAGTTATTAAAGTGAGAAAACTGATTTTATGACTTTTATATTAATAGTTATGAATTTATTTAAAGACTAACCTAATTGACTTTTATTTGACCCGACAATTTAACTAAGTAAACGTGGTAATTAGGAGGCGCCCTTTTGAGGGTTAATTACCTACCTAATTACGGTCACGTAGCCATGTTCGATGCGAACAATGCTTAACCGTTTAAAAGTCAAAGCGTTTATCGATAACGCTTGACTTTTCGGTTTAATACGCTAAAATTTAAACTAAGCATGAAAGGACACTTACAAAAGGTCCAAGCAAGGAGGGAATTGATCTTGGATGTTCAGGTATGAAGCACAAAAGGCCCCAACTTAGAACAATGAAATCAAGGTGTGAATGAGAGCAAAAATCAAGAGGGTATTTATAGGTTTTTGAGAACCGTTAGGATCGTTTCTCGTAAACCGTGATCAAATCTGAGCCATACACCTCTTACCCATGGTTTTACATTACAATGGGCAGCCCCTAGAATTGCCCAAAACCATGTGCAAATGTGGGAAATAGCTGGAAAATAGCTGGAAACCACTTTCTGCCCAGATGGGGGCCTCGCGTGACACCTAGGTACCCTCGCGTCACGCCTAGCCTCCCTTCTGCAGTTTCAAGCAGAATTGGCAGAATAGGTCCCTGCACATGTTTCAGCCCATTTTCGGCACGTTTAAGGCCCGTTAACCTCATTTTAAGGCTCTACTATGATGTTTAAACATAGGGGGACATGAAACATGTTCAAAAATATGTCGGATGTCGGTTCGTTTGGCCGTACGGTCACGATGTGCGTCTAATTACGACGAAACACGAACGGACGCGAAAAATGGTCCAAACTACGCGACGAATGGAATTTTATCAAGCCATACACTAAAATAAAATATTTTAGTGCTTACATAAATTTTTGGGTGTCCGGGGATATACAGAATGTAAGATATGCGCGAAAGTGCAAACTTGTGCACTTTTTGACACTTTTAGTCCCTGCATGACATAAAAGTTTATTTTTGCGCACCAAACACCTCTAAACCTATATCTAAGCTATATAAAGGATAATTAAGGTATGATTAACTCATGGTCATATTTCGGAAGGTCCGATTCTATACGAATCGACATACTTTTGCAGTTTGACGCAATTAGTCCCTTAATTGCGCAAAGTAGCGCGAAATACCGTTTAATGATATCTAAGCCTTCCATGACCCATATTATTCATTCCCAAGCATATACTTAAATATTACTCTGCCCCTGTTTGCTTAAATGGTCACCAAATGGCGTAGATTCAAAAGTTGACGCTTTAGGCCCCTCTATTGTGCAAACTTGCGCATCTCATCATTTACTAGCATTGAAGCCTCATCTAATCCATATTAGGCATCCTTGAAAGTATTATTAAACATCACGATGCTTCGGTTTCACTAAAAGGTCATTTCGAGGTATAATGAAACATATTGACACTTTTAGTCCCTCTAACTTGCAAAGTTGCGCGTAACTTTACTTATTGGCATAAAAACCTTAGATGGCCATTATTTAGCATTCCCGAGAGTATAATCAAATATCATGAGGCTCCCGGTTTGTTAAAAGGTCACTCAGAGGTAAGAATTAACATGTTGACGCTTTTAACCCTTTATTGCGCAAACTTTCAATTTATTACACAAACAGCTATACTCGATTGACAAGTGGCTCATTTGTGAAGATAATCATCGTGAGAGGTTATTTAGAAACTTATTTTAGGTATGCTAACACTTCCAGTCCTTTCATAATCACAGTTTTCGATTTTTTGAAAAATTAGTTACTTAAATTCAATGTTTGACTTTATTAAGGTTTATTACACGTGTCAATACATCATTGGACGTGATTTTGCGAGGTGTTACAAAATGATATGTATAACTCATTTTATTAGCGAAAAGGGCATTATCGTTAATTACCGAGTCCATGCAAGAACTCTATGTTATGGTCAGTATAAAATTTGAGAAAAATTTCCAAAAATCCCTAAATATCATATTAAAACAGTGGGTAGCAAGTTTGGTGTCAAAAATTGGGTTTAAATATGATTTATTCTGAAAATGCAATTTAATTAATAAAAAAGTTCAATTTTACGATATCTTGCATAACTTTAATTTGAGACCATAAACTGATGTCAAATTTTTGTGGCATACTTATATATCAGTAATAAAGCTTTTTGTCCTCTCACATTTTTTAAAATCTCGTTTTAATAATAAAAGGGCAAAATGGTCAATTTTAAGCAAATAACGGAACATGCATGTAATCTCTGATTTCTAAGAGACGATGTAGTATAACTTCAGAGTGTTATACTAACGTATAATATGGTCACAAAGGAATCCTAAAGCATAGCTAAACTAAGCTAAATCAGGTCAGAACTGAAAGTCAAAGCAAAAGTCTACTTTTGCGACTTTCGGTTGCAAACCGAGCCTAAACTCAGAATTGTCGGGTTGAACATGCCTAAACATGTTCTTATATTATTTACCAAGTTGTGTAAGTGATAAAATGTAATTTATAAATTCTACATTATCAGTTATGATTTATTTTGCAAAAAACTGGCTCGTTCGACTTTTCTATTAAGTAGTTTGACCCGACAATTGACCAAGTAAATTTGATAATTAGGAGGTGCCCTTTTAAGGGTTTAACACCTACATAATTACCAACACATAGCCACTTTCAATTCGAATAATGGCTGGACCGTTAGTGATTAATCACAAAGTCAAAGTGTAATTACGATATTTTTTACTTTCAGTCATTAAACTAATAAAAACTTAACTATAGAAGCTAAGAACGCTTACAATGGTCCTTAGCACGAAAATTAGACTTGAGAAAGCTTCCTAGATGACCAGGATGCTTCAGAGATCAATTGAGAGTGAAATGCTTGAGAATTTTGAATGTGAAAATCTGAATTGTGAGACGAAGCACCTATTTATAGCAAGAGGGAGTTGTATGAGATGAATCCAAGTGTCCCCAGGTGTTATATGATGCATACAAGTGTCCTAGTGGTTTCCCAAAACCGTATGCATACTGCTGGTTTCGTTCAGAGTTGTAGAAGATCCTCAAAGATTGCAGGTTTGCATGCTGGCAGCTGCCAGTTTTCGCTGGAAACAGGTATCTGTCATGCAACGCGCCAGACCAGGATGATCCTGGCGTGCCACGCGAGGCACTAGGTTTCAAAGTTTGTTTGTTTGTTTGTTTGTTTGCATGTTCAGTCCCTGCACTTTCTGAGCGCGAATAACTGACTTTTTCAGCATGCTTGGTCAACATAATCAGGTCTGGGATGCTCTAGGGAGTGGGAACATGCATTCATAAGTTTTGGATGCTTTGAAAAAGTCTCTCGATTGAAGAATTGCTATATTTACACTTTTAACCCTTTTCTTGGAAATTTCAATTTACATCAAATTTTTGAACTGGAACATTATGAAATCTTTATCAGATATTCATGAGGATATATTAACACATTACAAAGCTTTGGGAACGTTAAAAGGTCACTCAGAGGTAAGAATTAACATGTTGACACTTTTAACCCCTGTGTTTCGTAACTTTTGATTTTTAAGCCCAAACGTCTTCTTGTGTCCGTCAATTTATTTAATCATGAATACGAACATCTTATAAGGTCATTCAGAGGCATAAGTTTAGCATGTTGACGCTTTTGGTCCTTCTATTTACATCTTTACACTGTTTGACATCTTTAGTCCCTCAAGTTATCTTTTAACATGATCAGGGTTTTATGACACTTGTCACCACTGTATTGGACATGATTTTTGCGGGGTGTTACAGTGTATGTGAGTGGAAAAAGCCAATAAGTCAATAAGTCACTCCATACTGACTTTTCCAAAAATCCAATAAGTCAATAAGTTGTTTCAAAAAGCTTAGCCAAACATGTCCTTAATCACGTAATAAAAGCATAAACAATCAAGTTCTCATTATTGAATATGTAATTACGTAATAATCATAATTATAATAACATCAATTATAACAAATCATGTTGAATGTGTAATCACGTAATGAATTTATACTGATATGTAATCACGTAATGGTTTATGTTGAATGTCTAATCACATAATAGGTATTCAAAATCACGTAGTCATGTGATGTGTATTCAAAATCACGTAATGAACTAACGGGTATTCAAAACCCTGTAATTTTTTAAAGAAAACTCTAGCAATGGGTGCTTGAATTAAAGAGAATAAAATACTCGTTAATATAATGTAACTTTTTTTAAAAAATATTAATGTATGAAAGAATTATAACCGTTTGAAAATTAACTGAAAAGTTATTTATATGAGAAATTGCCTTTAAGATAAAACACTTGTCATTCTCTCTTCATCATCTCATGCACATAGTAAAAATCTATGTGTTGTATATTATACTTTACCTAGTTAAAAAAAATAAAGTGGAGAAGATAATTTCAAATGACATATATTTAGAACCGCCACTAGTTTCTTCTAGGGTTTTCACTTCCACTCAAATCCACAACCTAGGGTTTCACTTTCCATATCTTCCAATCAACTCACCGGAATCTCAACAACCTTCCGCCACCAATGGCAACCACCGTCGCTCCACCACCACGCGCCGGCAAAACCGAAAGCTACGTCGACAACAAACGCAAAGACGACATCCGCATGTCAAACATCAAAGCCGCACGCGCCGTCGCAGACGCCGTCCGCACCTCTCTCGGACCAAAAGGAATGGACAAAATGATCTCCACCGCCTCCGGCGAGGTCATCATCACCAACGACGGCGCCACAATCCTCAATAAACTCGACGTACTCCAACCTGCCGCCAAAATGCTTGTCGAACTCTCCAAATCTCAAGACGTCGTCGCCGGTGACGGCACCACGACCGTCGTCGTCATCGCCGGAGCCTTACTCAAACAGTGTCAAACTCTCCTCCGCTCCGGTATTCATCCGACTGTTATCTCTGAATCGATCTATAAAGCGTCGGTTAAAGCTGTTGAGGTTTTAACCGCTATGGCGGTTCCGGTAGAGTTATCAGATCGTGAATCGTTAATCAAATCGGCTTCCACTTCGCTTAACAGTAAGGTAGTTTCGCAATACTCTTCGCTTTTAGCTCCATTAGCTGTAGATTCAGTTTTATCTGTTGTGGATCCTGAAAAACCAGATCTAGTAGATTTAAGAGATGTGAAAATTGTTAAGAAGTTAGGAGGAACTGTTGATGATACTGAGTTAGTGAAAGGATTAGTGTTTGATAAGAAGGTTAGTCACGCGGCCGGGGGACCGACACGTGTGGAGAATGCGAAAATCGCGGTGATTCAGTTTCAGATCTCACCGCCGAAGACGGATATAGAGCAGTCGATTGTGGTATCTGACTACACACAGATGGATAGGATATTGAAGGAGGAGAGGAGCTACATTTTGAATATGATTAAGAAGATTAAATCTACAGGTTGTAATGTGTTGTTGATTCAGAAGAGTATTTTGCGTGACGCGGTGACGGATCTGTCGCTGCATTATCTTGCCAAGGCGAAGATTTTGGTGGTGAAGGATGTGGAGAGGGACGATATTGAGTTTATTACAAAGACGTTGAATTGTTTGCCGATTGCGAATATCGAGCATTTTCGTGCGGAGAAGTTAGGGTTTGCGGATATGGTTGAAGAGATGTCGGTTGGCGATGGGAAGATTGTGAAGATTACGGGGATTAAGGATATGGGGAGAACAACCACTGTTCTTGTTCGCGGATCAAACCAGCTGGTTCTCGATGAAGCGGAGAGGAGTTTGCATGATGCGTTATGTGTGGTCAGGTGTTTAGTGAACAAACGGTTTTTAATCGCGGGTGGTGGTGCGCCTGAAATCGAGCTTTCGCGTCAGCTAGGTGCGTGGTCTAAGGTTTTGCACGGGATGGAGGGGTTCTGTGTCAAGTCTTTTGCGGAAGCGCTTGAAGTTGTTCCGTACACGTTGGCTGAAAATGCGGGTTTGAATCCGATCGTGATTGTTACAGAGCTTCGTAACAGGCATGCGCAAGGTGAGATTAATGCTGGGATTAATGTTAGAAAGGGGCAGATTACTAACATTTTGGAGGAAAATGTGGTGCAACCTTTGCTTGTGAGCACAAGTGCTATCACTCTAGCTACAGAGTGCGTGCGGATGATTTTGAAGATTGATGACATTGTTACAGTGAGGTAGAATCGATGCAAACTTATCGGTTTGTTGGAGGTTTGAGGTATGTTTATCTATCATGGTTTGGTTTTCGGTTATCTTGTTTTGATGAGATTTATGATATTTTATGTAGAACCCTTATTGTATGTTTTGAATTGGCGTTTCTGCTCTTTTATATGACTGTTTTTATCTTCCTTTTATGTTAGGGTTATCATCAAAGAATTTTGAATGAGTGAATTTAATTAGTCTAATTAGCTTTTCATATTTGTTCCTGATCATATTAGTGCACAACAGTTTGGTATTAGAGTAAAAGGTTATTCGAGTGGCATCTGAATCTGGTGTATGTTTTGGGATTTGATATTTGACCATAGTTCTATAATTACGAGAATTAATCGATTTAATCCATGGGTTAATGTTGTAAAATAGCTTGCGATTTTTTAGATTGTTAAACCACACTTCAGGTATTAGGCGCTCAAGCCGCATTTGTAAAGTAGCAAGCCATATTATGACTTTTGATCGCAATCAGATTATTAGGATTACCAATTGCTTTCGCTTCGGTGGTGGTTGACTATTGGTTTTTTGTGTGTTGAGTTGTTAAAGTTGGCGTTTGTGATTACGCCTATTTTGGTTTTCTGTTGCTGGATTCAGGTTTAGGGCCATGGATATGAATCAGTTTGGTTACCCTTTTGGTCTAAACTGTGTACTCTTTTGTCAATCTTTTGGCCTAGAATAGATGCCAATAAGCTCATGTAAGCTTACCATTCTGCCTCTAATGCCAAAAAAGTTAAACTTTCTTATTACCCAACTATTAAAAGAATAAAATCCCAACTATTCTAACTCAACTTTCTTATTACCGGACCGGCGATGAACTCACTGGTGACCGTCTTTCTTTCATCTATTTTTTGCGTTTGGTGGAATGGAATTTCTGTCATCGTTCACCTTCATTTCTTGCCACACACCATGTCGATTGATCTCTCTCGCATCTTCCCTTGCTCGTGATGTGAAATTTTGCTGCCACCCAATCTAGGCAACAGTCTTGCAACTCTAGAATTATCGTAACAAGTTGTCGAAACGTTAGTTAGGCATCATGGGAGGAAGGCAATGGGTTTCTCACTATTTCTGAACTTTTTTCTCTTAGATTTAAGGTAGAGTGATCATTTCAAAAAAAAAAAAAAAGTTTAGAAGAGTGAACTGCCAAATTAGTCCCCGAGGTTTGGTCACTTTTGCCACTTTAGTTACAAACGCAAACTTTTTGAATCCCATGGGGTTTCAATTTTATTGCCATTTTCATCCAAAAGCAAAATCTAGTTAGATTTTTCACTTAACATCGTGTTTTTTTTTCCTCCCTTTTAATGAGGGCAAAATGGTCTTTTAAAGTTTTATTATAACGCATTTAGAAAAAAAAATATACCTTGACCTTATAATACAAATGTCTACTCCTTACTGACTGTACACACTGTTCAACTTTCCCCGATACCAGAGAGAACATGACAATGGTTTGCAGCTACCAAAACCCAAAACCACAACCAAAAGCTCCAAAGCCACATTCAAACCTCCATGAGAAGAGAAACCTGGACCATGGCTACAAAACTCTGCGACTCCTGCAAAATGACGTCAGCCAGTTTATTCTGCAGAGCAGACTCCGCCTACTCTGCATCCCACGCGACGACAAAGTTCATGCCGCTAACAAACTCGCCTCTCACCATGAACGCGTGTGGATGTGTGAGGTCTGTGCACAAGCTCCGGCCACCGTCACCTGCAAAGCCGACGCCGCTGCGCTATGCGTCACATGCGACCGTGCTATACACTCCGCTAATCCGCTCGTTCGCTGTCATGAGCGCTTTCTGGTGGTTTCGTTCAACGACGCACCGCTGCGGCGGCGAAGATCAGCGGCGATGATGACGATTTGGATGTGAATGTCGCCTGAATTGAAGCGGAGGCTGCGTTGTGGCTGGCTTCCGAATCCGAATATTAACAAAATCGGTGACGAATCTGGAGAAGATGATCTGAAAGTTACCGAATCGGAATCGGAATACTTGTTTAACAATATTGATCTCTATTTAGGCATAGATCTGAAAACGCCGGAGCAAAATGGTCTTTTTTTTAATGTTATAATAAAACTTTAAAAGACCGTTTTGCCCTTCATTAAAACGGAGAAAAAAAAGAAAAAAAAAGGTTAATGGATTTAAACACCCTCAACTATTGCCATTTGGCCGCTGGCACTCTCAACTTTGACTTTGGCTCACACCACTCCCAACTTAATACATTGTTTGTCATGGCACCCCCTCGTTAAATAATCACTAACTTGGTTAGAAAAATTAGCCTACATGTCATTTAAATCTGATGTGGCATTTATGATGTGTCATTTAAATCAAATCTGAAATCTTCCAATTTACTTCCTCACCATCTTCCAAACACCAAAGCTCAAACACAGTCACAGGTCTCTACTTTCCCTTTCATCAACCAAATCTCCTCATCCTATCGAATTCCTAATATGCCTTTTCGTTTCCCCCAAATCTCACCTTGTTCAATACTCCCATCCAGATAACAATTTCCTCACCCAATTTATGATAAACTAAAAACAGATTACATTTTCGCCAATGGATCTACCCAATAACCCTCGCCTCCATCTCCTCCCTCTTTCTCCTGTTCCTAACAACCCTCCTCCCCCTCTACCGCCGTTACGCCGCCGTTGCTCCGCCCTCAGCTTTCGTCGAACACAAACTCCACCCCATTGCAACCTCCACCCTCCCTCCACCACCACCCCGACTCGCCTACCTCATCTCTGGCTCCAAACACGACGGTTCCATGCTCCGGCGAACTCTCCTAGCCCTCTACCGCCCTAACAACAGCTATGTTGTTCATTTAGATGCCGATTCTCTCAAGTAGATCTAGAACTCCAGAACTTATATTAATGACCGATCGGTGGAACATGATGAACTTCATAACTCAGATCTGGAACTTCAGATCGCTCGAGTGTTATATGGACACGGTGTTGATCACGATGAGTGGTTCAATTTTAATGATTTGGGGATTGATTTAGGTTTTATAGGTGGGTGGGTGTGGTGGTGATGTAGAGGTGCAGCGGTGGTGGGTGGTGTGGTGGTGCTCGTTCAGCTGTGGTGGTGCAGGTGCAACGGTTGTGGTGGTGAAGGTGATGAACATGGAGGCGATATGGTGGGTTGCAACTTTGAGAGTTTGGGAGCAGATGATAGATGATAGAGAGAGGGGGGATGTTTAAGTATAGAGGAGAGAGAAGATTTATATATATATTATTTATTTGATTTTATTTTATTTCAGTTCCACATCACTTTGCCACCTCATAAAAAACAAGCCATGTCATCAAAAATTGAACACGTAAGCAAAAAGAACTAACGTGGTTAGTGCCTAGTTAACGACGGGGTGACACAGCATACAAAGTGTTAAGTTGGGAGTGGTGTGAGTCAAAGTCAAAGTTGAGAGTGCCAGCGGCCAAATGGCCATAGTTAGAGGTGTTTAAATCCATTAACCCCCCAAAAAAAAAACGATGCTAAGTGAAAAATCTGACCAGATTTTGCTTTTGGATAAAAATGGCAATAAAATTGAAATCACATGAATCCAGATTCGAAAGATTTAAGTTTTAGACTAAAGTGACAAGGGGCAACGTCCGGAATGGGTTGGAGAGGTGACTACCCAACTCGCCTGAAAGACTCGCAACCCCGTCACCAAATCTATAGTTTACTCAAAAGTTTAACATACAAAACTAATGAACATCGATTCCAAAGACCTCATGGGTGACAAGTGTGTAAACAGATGAGGCCAAAAGGGTAATTTTTTTTTTAAATGGGACAAAGTGAAATTTGATCATAACAGAAGTACCATTCATGTACATTAATTAAAAAGAGGGCATGCGTAGAAAACAAAAGCATTGGGGTATCAAGAAAAAATCTCACTTATGAAAGAAATATTGAAACCTGGGGTGGTCTCGTATCTAAATCTAAGAGTGGCTTGAGTTGGTTTGGTCATGGGGGCTTTTGGTATATTGGATCATTTCAATTTAATTTGGTAAAGTCGTGTGTTAATGTAGAAAGGGAAAATAACGAAACTAGCCATTGATCAATCACTCTTTCAAAAATGGCCACCTTCCAAGTCTTTGGAGAGACGTTTCACGGATCCACTTGCACGGAAGGCGTCATTTTCATAATGATGATTAACGTTTAGCATCATCCAATACAAACATGACACGTAGCTGTTTTTTTAGGGAATATTTCACAGAATAGTAACCAAGTTTCAAAAGTGTTCTAATTAGGTCACTGGTGTTGTTTTTGTTCCAATTAGATAACTTAACATTCAAATCGAGCCATGTTTTTTTTTCATGTGTCAAGAAAAAAATGGAGCATAAGATGATGGTGTCGAATTATTTTAATATATGAAATTATATTTATTAAAAATAAAAACCATTTAATTACATTAAAAATTAAAAAAACAAGTTACAATCCACGTCATCACTCGACGTTAACATCAAATAAAAGAGAAAAAAGAAACAAAAATCCACATCACCACGGTTACCTATGAAATTGATGAAAAGACCCTTAATTTTAATGAAGAATGAATGTTGAGTGATCTGATTGGAACACTTTTGAAACTTGAGTGACCTAATTGGAACACTTTTAAAACTTGGTTACTATTCTACAAAGTTACTCCTTTTTTTTAAATCTCGAGACGTCTCCTAGATGTTAGGCAGATGCCTACCAGACGTCTCAGTGAATGACCTGGCCCTTTTTCATTGGGTCTTCCAAACGTCTTCTTGTTTGGAAGATGTCTCAAGATAAAATACAGTCACGTGTCATATTTGTGTTGGATAACCCTATGCGTTAATCATCATTCTGAAAATGACGCCAACCATGCAAGTGGATCCGTGAAACGTCTCTCTAAGGATTTGGGAGGTGGCCATCTTGGATATTTTCCCATATATAAAAGAGGGGGGGGGGGGGGGGAAGGAAAGTGATGTATTGTTAAACCAGGTGTAATATGTTTGTTCCAAAAAAAGTTAAATAGAAGAAGTTGGGTTTCATGACGCATCGCTTATATCGGTTTCTTATAGAAGTGCCTAAAGAACTTGTTCCGGATCTGGAACCAAAAATAACCCAAAACAGTGTATTGCTAGAAACCGTTTTCATATCCTATGATTAGAAACTGGTTCCAACCCGGTTATACTCTTCCCGGACATGTCAAAACCCATAACCAGAATTGGAACCGATCACTTCTCTTTCCAAAACTAGTTTCACACCTGAACCAATTTCAATGAATACCCAGTTATAGATTGGAACCGAAATGGGTTTTGAAAAAAAAAACCCGGTTTTGTGCAGCTCTAGTTTTTTATACTCATAACTGAAACCGACTCATAAATTTGGGTTATAAAAACATAACTGATATTTGCACTACAAATTTACTAATTTGTGGTTTTAGAACATTGCAACATTCTTATTTGAAGTTTTATTTAGTTTTGAGTGAATTTCAAGAATTGTCCTTTATCTTTATACCTATTTTCAGGCGCTGTCCTTTATGTTCAAAATTGACGAGTTTTGTCCTTTATTTTTTCAAATCATACATGTTTTGTCCTTTAGGCCTAACCCGGTTAGTTTTTTCAGTTAAATTTGGTCATGTGCACATGAGGACATTTTTGTCAATTCAGGTGGTGGCAGGTGGTGATGCGTGGAAGAGATCAATTTTGAATTTGACAAAAATGCCCTCATGTGCAAAGCAGATGATCAAATTTAACTGAAAAAACTAACTGGGTTAGGGTTAAAGGACAAAACGTGTATGATTTGAAAACATAAAGGACAAAACTCGTTAACTTTGAACATAAAGAACGTCTGAAAATAGGTATTAAAATAAAGGAGCTTGAAATTTTTACTTTTTTATCAATTACTTCTCGATACGCTTTTAAAGGATGGACTCATTATGAGGCCCAGAAAATTGATGGGCCAATCCAATAGAAGCATGATATCCGTAATTCCTTATATTTAGTTTGGACTCAAGTTGGAACTAGAGTACATGTGACAGTTGAAATGATAAGTTCACCTTAAAATTTATCGTGTCTAACAGGGATACAAAGCGGGGTTTTTCTTTGCCAACCCGGGTTGAGGAGAAACCGGTTGGGTAGAAAAATATTCTAACCCCATCCAGATCAATTAGGCTTAGGTTGAAACCAGTTTGAGTCATAAACCAGTATCTAAAACCGGTATATAAAAAATATGTATACACTTTTGGAGTCGGGTTGCAACAGGTTAGGCTTAAACTGGTTCGGGTTGAAACCAGTTTGGCTCTATGACCCACTAATGACACCATTTAGACTACTCTTTCTATTCATTTGTTGTATTTTTCTAAATCTATAAATTGGATTGGAAATTATAAACGAACAAGGTCATGTTCACGTTCGTTCATTAAAGAATAAGCTTGTAAATTAACTTTCACGAATGCTTACTGAACAAGATCTCTTGTTTATGTTCGTTTATTCAGGAAATGAGCGTGTTCATGAATTGTTCTTGGACACTTACCAAACACAAATAACGTTTATGAAAATAAATGAATACACACAAACATATATATCCACTTTAGAAAAAAATTGCATTTTGCATTGCAAAGATCACGAAGAATCCACCAAAAAGTAAATAAACACTTAATATAATTATCCGAACAACATTTGACATAATTATCGTAAACATGACTAACACAAAATTAAGAAGTTTGTCAAGATTTGACACAAACTGAAATTGAAATGGTCAATTGAGTAATGTTAGGGAGGCATAAAGTATAACTAGGGTTTCAAATTTTTAAAAACTAAATAGAATAAAACAAAAATACGACATATAAAAGCCTTTAAATAATGAACATATATTAATGAACATAAATGAAAACATGACTAAACGTTCACGAACATAACCTACGAATGCAACCTCTTTCATGTTCGTTCGTTTAACTTAACGAACGGAATTTCTTGTTCGTGTTCGTTCATTTATTAAATGAACGAACATAAACGAAATTCCAGTCGAACGTTTAACGAACTGTTCGCTGAACGTTCAGTTCGTTTACAACCCTATATACAATGTATACGAAAAGAGACAACTTAAAACTAAAGTAATGAATATTTGTTTTTTTTAAACGTCCAACAAAGCCCGGCCACCGGGTTACACCCATAAGCAAAAGGCTACCCATGTCTGCGCTCACAGACAACGTCGATGACTCGGCCTGTAACCAATTCCAGGGGAAACTCGCCGCACGAAGGTCTGCTGTGGTAAAACACTGGCTTGCGCATTACATTGTGTCACTAATGCGACTCCAACCAACGACTTTCCCTAGAGAATGTGATTCGGATATTGCTATAGCTCTGTCCCTTTGGTAGTGATGGATATTTGTATACATTCTTTTTTAAGCATTTCTCAAATATCTCATTAAAGATCTATTTGCAATAAATTATATTATATTATATATATTAACAGAAACAACTGATGAACAGTGCTTCACTTTTTTTAATATTGATTTTTTCTAAGGTTTCATATTATATTGGTTTATTACATAATTTGATTTTAAACATATTTTTTTAGAGTAAACTGTCATTTTGGTCCCTGTGGTTTGGCCAGTTTTGCCACTTTAGTCTAAATCTCAAACTTATTACATCTGGGTCCCTATGGTTTGCATTTTGTTGCCATTTTAGTCCAAAATCCAAAAAACCTATTTTTTTTTACTGTTGCAACCTCCTATTTTGTCCTGTAGTGCAGGGGCATTTTGGTCCATGTTAATTTATTATAACATTTCAATAATTAATAACATCTATCTTCAAGAACATCATCAAACTTCATCATCAAAACCCAGAAAATCAAGAACATCATCAAACTTCATCATCAAAATCCAGAAAATCAAGAACATCATCTTCAAGAAAATCAAGAACCCAGAACAAAACCAGAAACCATCACAAAAATCAAAATACAGACAACAAATCAAAACAAAAACCGATTTGTAAAAAGAAACGAGGCTCAGATCTGTATCTTCAAGAACATAATCAAACATCATCATCAAAACCCAGAAAATCCAGAAAATCAAGAACAATTGTCCCTCTGTCTCTCTCAATACATATACATATATAACGGAGGGTTGTTGAAGCTAATCAAAATCACTAGCGGAAAGAGGCGGCAACCACCCTCAGAAACCATTGCTCCTCTCTGCCTCATAGAGTAAACTGCCATTTCGATCCAGATCTGCAGTGCCACCACCGTCACTCCACCCGCCACCGCCCCACCACCTGCCCTCTCGCTAAAACCATCCAAAAAAGACGCACAGCCGCCGGAGCTTCTGCTTCATTCTTTCACCGCCACCACCATAACCACCGCCACCACCAATCTCTCTGATCTCTAACCCCCACAAACAATCAGATCAAAATATTTCTGATTTCGATTCAGATCTGAAACTCAAAGCTTTTCTCTCCAATACACACGAATGAGAGAGAAACATGAGAGAGAGAGAGAGAGAGGAACGCAGAGATGACGATGACGATGGTGGATCTGAGTTTCGGTAGGGACGACGCCGGAGTGGTGCTCAGGTGGGACGATGATGATGATTTATTTGGGGATTATGTTGATCGATCTAGGTCTCAACTTAACTGATCGATTTAGAGAGAGAAGAGAGAGAGTCTGTTAGGGTTTTATGATGATGATGATGATGATTTATTTGGGGATGAAGTTAATTAAGAAAATGTAAAATGAAAAGCAAAATGACCAAAATGCCCCTACACTACAGGACAAAATAGGAGGTTGCAACAGTCAAAAAATAGGGTTTTTGGATTTTGGACTAAAATGGCAACAAAATGCAAACCACAGGGACCCAGATGTAATACGTTTGAGATTTGGACTAAAGTGGCAAAACTGGCCAAACCACAGGGAACAAAATGGCAGTTTACTCTATTTTTTATATAACTTTTAACATGTGATCAAAGTATCTGTTATCAAACAGGAAACCATAAAAATTAATACATACTGGTATTGGTGTTGTTTGGTTTAGTTTGGTGCAATATGGTAGCAATACGGTGTCAGATTATCGAAAACAAAAACAATAAAATAAAACCGGTACAGATACAGAAAATTTTCAATCGGTTTCGATTTGGTTTGATAGCGGCACGAAGGACCATAAATAGTAAATAAATTTTTAAGTATTTGTTTTAATTTTGTTAATAGTAATTACTTTTTATTTAATATGATATTTTGCTAATAACTTGTGTATGTTAAATTTTAAAAAAATGATCCAAAGACGCAACTATGTTTGATTTTTTCCAATATCTCGATATAAATCTTACTGAAAATGGATGTTGCGCAGCTACCATGCCGAACAGAAAACCGACTGAATAACATCGGTACCGATATTCATTTTTATGGTTTTTGGTCAATCTTATTGAAAATGGATACCGTGTGCTACCGTACCGAACATAAAATTGACCAAACAACATCAGTATTGGTACCGATATTTACTTTTATGATTTTTAGTTTCGATAAACTAACACCATATCACCACTGTACTGCACTGTACCCAGCCGAACCAAACAACATCGGTAGCGGTACCCGTATTCTTTTTTATGGTTTTTGGTTTTGATAATATTTCATTTATACAACTCCGTCAGCGAAACAATACCAATACTGTGACAAACTGAACCTATCATCCGAACAACATCGATACTGTTACCATGTTTGTTTTTTTTTGTTTTCGATCGATGTAAAACGTGTGATGATTGCTATACCGAATGTTTGTATCGTACTGGTACAAAAACAAACCAAATTGATATCGGCTGAAATACCGCCGCGAAGCGCGGTGCAAATCAACTAGTTTGAAGAAAAAGAAAATCACGGTAGTGTGTTTTTATAAAAAATCTAAGGGTGCCCAGAATTCGATTTGGATTTGAAAAATTCGAAATACGACTCGATTCGAATTCGATTAAAAAGGTTCGAATTCGAGTTGATTCGTTTTCGAGTCCAGTAATCGAATTGGAATCGAATACGAATTTATGATTTTCGATTCGAAATTCGAATTCAATTTATATATATATTTTTTTAATATATGTATATACACAGACATATAACTTCTAAACTTGGCCAAAGTATGAACTATCTCCATAAGTGTGATAAGTTTATTATTCATAATATTAACAAACATACTGACAAATAGCACATACTACTTATTTCTAAATTTTTACCTAACTTAAATCGCTACCAGTAATCAACTTATCTTCTAACTTTTGGTGTTTTGACATATTGATAGTTAATTAATTTTGCAGATTATTATATTTTATGTTGAATATAATTCACGTTTCAAATACTAATCGAATTGAATACAAATTCAGGTAAAAAAAAAATTCGAAAAATTGGATTCGGATAATTCGAAAATTCATTATTCGATTCAATGAACACCCCTAGAAAAATCAACCAGTGTTTAGACGTTTTCTTATTTTATTTATTTGGGTTGCAAGCATGTGTGTAAAATATATAGTCTATGTAATGATTTATTCCAAGTACGTTAATGTTTTATGTATAAGTAAATGGTATCTATTTACATATGATATACGTTATATCAAATATTAATATTTTTATAATCAATATTTGTCATTATTTGGAGTTATGTTATTAGATGTATATACTATTTCAACTAAATGATCATGCATATGATGTATGATGTTGCCTAAGTTGCATATGTTTAAATCATATTTGAATGCGTTCATAAGTTGTACAGAGGTCCAACAAATATGTCACCAACAACGTTATAAGTTGTGTATTGGACACATATTCTTACATATACGATGGTCAAAAATATTATATGGGAGTTTTTATTTTGGCAGTAAAGTTTTTGTATTTCACAATGTTAACGAACGGAAATGAAAGGCACCGTGGATATGACATGTTAAATTCAATATAGAGTTAATTGTCAAAATCGTCCCTGAGATTTGGGCAGGTTTACCATTTTCGTCTAAAATGACACTTTTGTACCAAATTGCCCCTAACGTTTGTAACTTTTTGCCATTTTCATCCAAACCACTAACTTAGTTTACTTTTTCTGTTAAGTTAAGGATATTTGGATGAAACTGACAAATATAAAACAACAGGGACGATTTTGGGAATTTACTCAAACTCTTTTAAATTTCTTTTATTTAATTAATTTTGTTACATATATAACAAAAAAGAATATACATGCAATTTTTATATGAAAAAAAATAATGGCTTTGTCAAATAACTTTTAATAAATTTTCATCCAACCACTAACTAAATTAATTTTTCTATTAAGGCAAAGAATGTTTGTAAACTAAGACAGAAATTAATTTCTAATTTTTTATATAGATCAGTTTTATAAAAATAAAATCTACTTACACCTCTAAATTTTATAAAACTAAAATGCTGGTGACCTTATTGAAAAAGGTCAAATAAAAAAAATCTTATCATATGTACCAAATTTATAATTCATCTTCTACTCTTTTAAATTCGCTCCTAAGGAAAAACAGAAGCCAGTGCCCCCCACCCCCACCCCCACCCCCTCCCCCTCTATAAAACAACGTATCGTTACCAAACCTTAAAATTACCCACCAAATTGTAATTATAATGCTATGAACCAAAAGTTTCTTTACTCAAGCCACTCAGAATAAGTATTAGTTAGTTACCCTCATAATCTTAATTAAATAAATATTTTATTTCTACCAACATATTTCCTAGGTGCTCAATACATTTAAAAAATATGTAACATTTACAACTTTTTTCTATCTCTACAAGACTACAACTGATAAATACTAAAAGTTTTAATCGATTGTTATGTGTTGCACACCAATGACGTTTTCTCTTTATAAAACTGATTTATATAAAGAAGCTGTAAATTAATTTTTGTCTTAATTTATAAAATTTAAAACATCCTTCACCTTAACAGAATAAATAAACTTAGTTAGTGATTTGGATGAAAATTTATAAAAATTATGTGACAAAACTATTAATTTTTTTTTTCTAAAAACTCTATGTATATTCTTTTTTATTATATATGTAACAAAAATAATTAAATAAAAGAAATTAAAAAGGGTTTGAGTAAAATGCCAAAATCGCCCCTTTGGTTTTATATTTGCCAGTTTCATCCAAATATCCTTAACTTAACAGAAAAAAATAAACTAAGTTAGTGGTTTGGATGAAATGGCAAAAAGTTACAAACCTTGGGGCAATTTTGTACAAAAGTGTCATTTTGGACGAAAATGGCAAACATGTCCAAACCTTAGGGACGATTTTGGCAATTAAAGAAGAAAGTGGCAAAACTGACCAAACCACAGGGACCAAAATGGCAGTTTACTCTAAAAAATATGTTTAAAATCAAATTATGTAATAAACCAACATAATATGAAACCAATATAATAACTTGATGGGGTAATTTGATATTCAGAATGAAAGAAGAAATGGAATGGACCATTACGAGAGAATGAAGTAAAACGTGTTTGGTTGCTCAATGGAATGTAATCACCCATTAAATAAAGCATTTCATTCCCTCAAAATCATTATATCCTTCCCTTGTTTTTTTCATTCCATCCCCTCTTGCATTCTTTATTAAAGCGCCACAACCCACCATTGTCGCCACCACCCACCACCGACGCCCACCGCCGGCACCCGCCCGCCACCTCCACCCGCAACTCGTCGCCACCACTGCCACCAACCACCACGGTCGCCACCACCGCCACCAACCACCATCGATGCCGACACCCACCCGTCACCGCCACCCATCGCTGCCGACACCAACGCCACTCACTGCCGCCACCCACCGTCGCTGCCACCACCCACCACCCCACTCACCGCCAATTTTATTTCTTCGTCTTTTTTTGCCTGCTAGACAATATATGGTACTAATCCATTCCATTCCTTTATGATAACCAAACAAGACATGGAATGGTAATGGTCCATTGCATTCTCTCGTCCATTCCATTCACTCGTCTATTCCATTACCGCATACTAAATAGACGGTTTAAATCCCACAGACAAGACAACAAGGATTTAAAAGAAATTTGCTGTTAAGAAATACTGGAATTTACTAGTTATATATTGAAGAGTTAATTGCCAAAATCGTCCCTGAGGTTTGGACATGTTTGCCATTTTCGTCCAAAATGACACTTTTGTACCAAATTGCCCCCAAGGTTTGTAACTTTTTGCCATTTCATCCAAACCACTAACTTAGTTTATTTTTTTCTGTTAAGTTAAGGATATTTGGATGAAACTGGCAAATATAAAACCAAAGGAACGATTTTGGAATTTTACTCAAACCCTTTTTAATTTCTTTTATTTAATTATTTTTGTTACATATATAATAAAAAAGAATATACATAGAGTTTTTAGAAAAAAAAATTAATAGTTTTGTCACATAATTTTTATAAATTTTCATCCAAATCACTAACTAAGTTTATTTTTTCTGTTAAGGTGAAGGATGTTTTAAATTTTATAAATTAAGACAAAAATTAATTTACAGCTTCTTTATATAAATCAGTTTTATAAAGAGAAAACGTTATTGGTGTGCAACACATAACAATCGATTACAACTTTTAGTATTTATCAGTTGTAGACAGTGTTGTAAAAGTCGGATTTCGAGGCCGAGTACTCGGCGAGTACTCGGTCCTCGGAACCCCTCCGAGGCGACTTCCTCCTAGGCGAACTCAATTAGTCGGCCTCGGTTAAACTCGGCGCCTAGTCGGCCTAGTCGGACGTAGTCGGAAAAAGTCGGCCTAGTCGGTCTAGGCGGTCAACGTGGTTTGTTGACTTTTAATTAGTCAAAATCGGCCTACTCGGCCTTGTACTCGGACTACTCGGACTTGTATTCAGAATATTTGAACTTTAAACATGTTTTATTTTAAATTATACTCATTTGACAAGAATTATGCTTATTTTAACATATGTATAATATATAACAATTAGTTTTCTTTATAGTTACCATGTCCGCGTACTCCCCAAGTACTCTCCGAGTACTCCGATTACTCCCAACTCCCCAGTCGGCCGACTAGAGACCGCCTAACGACTTTTACAACAATGATTGTAGAGATAGAAAAAAGTTGTAAATGTTACATATTTTTTAAATGTGTTGAGCACCTAGGAAATATGTTGGTAGAAATAAAATATTTATTTAATTAAGATTATGAGGGTAACTGAAGAAACACTGACCTACACGGTGATCACGGGCTAGGACTTCAATGATCAGTGACCCGAACAGTTAGCTGCAAAACAGAAACACCGTTAGGACTCGTTACAGGAATGGGGTTATTCCTGTAACCACCCTCCGGCGTGAGAATAAGTCTCGGTTTGTGGGAGTAAAGATTGAGAGGAGAAAGCTATATGAGAGCAAGATGATCATACCTTATACGTTTACCTTTGTTTATAGTTTTTCCATAAGGGTTTCCTCTAACTTAGGATATATTCCGATAAGTTAGGGATTTGCATGATCTTCCCGAAAAGTTAGAGATTTGATTGTGTAACTTCCGTGCGGAGATGGAAAGTTCTAGAATAATCATTTATAATTATCTATTTGTATTAAAATAATAGGTAATGACCGGGTCGGGTTGACCGATGCGGGTCATACCTCGTCATGTCCCCCCAGTCCGAGTTCTTGAAAAGAATTTCATTAGCTCGGACTAGGAGAGAAAAGAAAAGTTAGTGTATTATGCTTAATACTAAATTCGTTGGGTGTAGTGCCGTTACGTTGTGGGGAAGTGACGGCGACAAGATAGGATGTGACAGTTGGGTCATCATTGGGATGACAACTGTATTTACCCTGTTTGGACACGTATTTCCGTCCGTACGCCTTTTTGAATTTGAAAGGTTACCTTTGCATATAAGTAACACTTCTACATATGAAGGTTCAAATTCCTTTCCCTCACACCCTTTGTTTTTCATTTCCCTAATTTCCCAAAAATGGCTTCGAAACCTGGTGAATCGTCTTCCTCTGTTTCCGCCACCACCGATGCGCTTTTCTGTAAGTGGGTGTAACGTCTTACAACAACCTTGTGTGTAGCAACTCTCACTAAAAGTCCTATTTATTATTTTAACTAGTCTAATTTGAAACCCAAATTGAGAAACCCATGTGATTCTGCAGAAACCTTGAAAGTTTTAGAACAATCAGAATCAGGATCAGGACCCCTAAAACTCAAGGGGGGTAAAACCTAGCTAATAATTATCCTCAAAACTCGTTGTTTAACTTTGATTGGTGGAAATTTTCAAGTCAGCAAGCCTAGTCCCGAACTTAGCCGCCTTATAATTAGACTGCTTCCCTTACGGACCGTAAGGGATATGGCATACGGTCCGTAAGCAAGACCAAAATTCGGCTATAAATAGCAGGCCTTGGGACTTGCCTGAGGAAATTACAACGACGCACAAACTCTCTGTGTACGTCGAATTATTGAGGAAACAGTCCAAAAACACCCACAATCACGAAGTGCTGCTACGATTCAGGGTATTAATTCGATCGCTATTACGATTCAACGTCCGATCGATTGAAACTATCCAACGTATGGTTAAGTGCTGCTCAAATTGAGTTTATACTTTGTTATTCATCGTGATTTCGACTTGAATATTTGAGTATTATCCAATTTCGGACTATGCTCTGTTATTCGTTGTGAATCCGCTGAATTGTTAAGTATTGCACTTTGTTAATCGTTGTGAGGGTTTAATCTCGTGAATTATCATAAATGCTGTATTGATTATTTACCTAATTTCGTGTGCATTAGATTATTAGGCTTATCGGTAGGCTAAACTCTATCCCATACCCTTACAATCAAGGAAGATAAGCAAACCGAGCAAAACAAAAGCAAAAGGTGAGTTCACGAACTTTCTACAAGGCACGGCCATCCTCCAGAGGTAGGATGCCACTCCACTAATCTTCGCACACATGCCTGTAGGGCCGCGACACGATACGATACGATACGATGCGATACGGATACTAACCTTCGCACACATGTCTGGGAGACCGCGATACGGGCTAGTAAGCCAGCGAACCAACCGTGAATTCACTCAACTTTGTTGTTGACTCGTTGTTACATGCCTTGCAGGTTGTTAGGTCCCTAGCTTAAGGAGCTTGCACGAGGAGGCGTGGTCGTTGTGGGAAAACTTATATTAAACTTATGTTTTGCTTCCGCTGTAAACTTAAACTATGTTTTGACACCAATTGTATTGTGGTTGGTTTTATTTACTTAAATACGTTGTTCAATATGATTGGTGGCTATGATCCTGGGCATGTCACGCCTCCAAGGCGGGGTGGGGTTTTGGAGGGGTGTGACAGAGTGGTATCAGAGCCATTGGTTATAGTGAACTTGGTTTTAAAAAGGGTAAAGCTTTTGGATAAAACCAGACTATAACCTGTACAGTAATCCGCAACGATGCTTCGCTCCAAAGTGCAAGACTCAATACTTTACTGTGTTATTTATTTTAAGTGTTACAGCTAAGGTTAAGTCTTCCCTAAGTATTTCATGTATCCAACTTTAAGAAATATCTATCTGACGAATAGTTGGTAGTACCTCTTCAAAACATATAAGTGAATGAAAAATTTAAAGATTAGTTGAGAAACCACTTTATATAGAAGACAGAAAGGTTAAGTTTCTCGAGCATAAAAGATTAGTACTGGTATCCTAACTTATTCCAATAAATCTCGAGGACGAGATTTCTATAAGGAGGGGAGAATGTAGCAACTCTCACTAAAAGTCCTATTTATTATTTTAATTAGTCTAATTTGAAACCCAAATTGAGAAACCCAAGTGATTCTGCAGAAACCCTGAAAGTTTTAGAACAATCAGAATCAGGATCAGGACCCCTAAAACTCAAGGGGGGTAAAACCTAGCTAATAATTATCCTCAAAACTCGTTGTTTAACTTTGATTGGTGGAAATTTTCAAGTCAGCAAGCCTAGTCCCGAACTTAGCCGCCTTATAATTAGACTGCTTCCCTTACGGACCGTAAGGGATATGGCATACGGTCCGTAAGCAAGACCAAAATTCAGCTATAAATAGCAGGCCTTGGGACTTGCCTGAGGAAATTACAACGACGCACAAACTCTCTGTGTACGTCGAATTATAGAGGAAACAGTCCAAAAACACCCACAATCACGAAGTGCTGCTACGATTCAGGGTATTAATTCGATCGCTATTACGATTCAACGTCCGATCGATTGAAACTATCCAACGTATGGTTAAGTGCTGCTCAAATTGAGTTTATACTTTGTTATTCATCGTGATTTCGACTTGAATATTTGAGTATTATCCAATTTCGGACTATGCTCTGTTATTCGTTGTGAATCCGCTGAATTGTTAAGTATTGCACTTTGTTAATCGTTGTGAGGGTTTAATCTCGTGAATTATCATAAATGCTGTATTGATTATTTACCTAATTTCGTGTGCATTAGATTATTAGGCTTATCGGTAGGCTAAACTCT
Source organism: Helianthus annuus (assembly GCF_002127325.2). NCBI lineage: Eukaryota > Viridiplantae > Streptophyta > Magnoliopsida > Asterales > Asteraceae > Helianthus > Helianthus annuus. Next base: position 7,357,092 of record NC_035445.2, read on the forward strand.
ATCCCATACCCTTACAATCAAGGAAGATAAGCAAACCGAGCAAAGCAAAAGCAAAAGGCGAGTTCACGAACTTTCTACAAGGCACGGCCATCCTCCAGAGGTAGGATGCCACTCCACTAATCTTCGCACACATGCCTGTAGGGCCGCGACACGATACGATACGATACGATGCGATACGGATACTAACCTTCGCACACATGTCTGGGAGACCGCGATACGGGCTAGTAAGCCAGCGAACCAACCGTGAATTCACTCAACTTTGTTGTTGACTCGTTGTTACATGCCTTGCAGGTTGTTAGGTCCCTAGCTTAAGGAGCTTGCACGAGGAGGCGTGGTCGTTGTGGGAAAACTTATATTAAACTTATGTTTTGCTTCCGCTGTAAACTTAAACTATGTTTTGACACCAATTGTATTGTGGTTGGTTTTATTTACTTAAATACGTTGTTCAATATGATTGGTGGCTATGATCCTGGGCATGTCACGCCTCCAAGGCGGGGTGGGGTTTTGGAGGGGTGTGACAGAGTGGTATCAGAGCCATTGGTTATAGTGAACTTGGTTTTAAAAAGGGTAAAGCTTTTGGATAAAACCAGACTATAACCTGTACAGTAATCCGCAACGATGCTTCGCTCCAAAGTGCAAGACTCAATACTTTACTGTGTTATTTATTTTAAGTGTTACAGCTAAGGTTAAGTCTTCCCTAAGTATTTCATGTATCCAACTTTAAGAAATATCTATCTGACGAATAGTTGGTAGTACCTCTTCAAAACATATAAGTGAATGAAAAATTTAAAGATTAGTTGAGAAACCACTTTATATAGAAGACAGAAAGGTTAAGTTTCTCGAGCATAAAAGATTAGTACTGGTATCCTAACTTATTCCAATAAATCTCGAGGACGAGATTTCTATAAGGAGGGGAGAATGTAGCAACTCTCACTAAAAGTCCTATTTATTATTTTAATTAGTCTAATTTGAAACCCAAATTGAGAAACCCAAGTGATTCTGCAGAAACCCTGAAAGTTTTAGAACAATCAGAATCAGGATCAGGACCCCTAAAACTCAAGGGGGGTAAAACCTAGCTAATAATTATCCTCAAAACTCGTTGTTTAACTTGGATTGGTGGAAATTTTCAAGTCAGCAAGCCTAGTCCCGAACTTAGCCGCCTTATAATTAGACTGCTTCCCTTACGGACCGTAAGGGATATGGCATACGGTCCGTAAGCAAGACCAAAATTCGGCTATAAATAGCAGACCTTGGGACTTGCCTGAGGAAATTACAACGACGCACAAACTCTCTGTGTACGTCGAATTATAGAGGAAACAGTCCAAAAACACCCACAATCACGAAGTGCTGCTACGATTCAGGGTATTAATTCGATCGCTATTACGATTCAACGTCCGATCGATTGAAACTATCTAACGTATGGTTAAGTGCTGCTCAAATTGAGTTTATACTTTGTTATTCATCGTGATTTCGACTTGAATATTTGAGTATTATCCAATTTCGGACTATGCTCTGTTATTCGTTGTGAATCCGTTGAATTGTTAAGTATTGCACTTTGTTAATCGTTGTGAGGGTTTAATCTCGTGAATTATCGTAAATGCTGTATTGATTATTTACCTAATTTCGTGTGCATTAGATTATTAGGCTTATCGGTAGGCTAAACTCTATCCCATACCCTTACAATCAAGGAAGATAAGCAAACCGAGCAAAGCAAAAGCAAAAGGTGAGTTCACGAACTTTCTACAAGGCACGGCCATCCTCCAGAGGTAGGATGCCACTCCACTAATCTTCGCACACATGCCTGTAGGGCCGCGACACGATACGATACGATACGATACGATACGATACGATGCGATACGGATACTAACCTTCGCACACATGTCTGGGAGACCGCGATACGGGCTAGTAAGCCAGCGAACCAACCGTGAATTCACTCAACTTTGTTGTTGACTCGTTGTTACATGCCTTGCAGGTTGTTAGGTCCCTAGCTTAAGGAGGTTGCACGAGGAGGCGTGGTCGTTGTGGGAAAACTTATATTAAACTTATGTTTTGCTTCCGCTGTAAACTTAAACTATGTTTTGACACCAATTGTATTGTGGTTGGTTTTATTTACTTAAATACGTTGTTCAATATGATTGGTGGCTATGATCCTGGGCATGTCACGCCTCCAAGGCGGGGTGGGGTTTTGGAGGGGTGTGACATTGTGCAAGACTACGGCATCCGGGCCGAATGGAACCCTGTATTGCCGTCCAAAACGGACACCGCGTTTCCATTGAAATCGAGCAAAATCACGTTGTTTAGTGATTTTTTCAGGTTCTGCAACTTCCGGTTACCCGTTACCAAGTTTCTTAAATTGGTGCTTGATTATTACCGTATTCACATTTCTCAATTACATCCCCTCGGGTTGGTGAAACTTCGCCAATTCGAATTTGCTTGCATTGCCCTAGGTCATATTCCGGAACTAGTTGTATTTAGGGCCTTCTTCGTTCTTGTATGGAAATCCCCCTTCTTTACCTTTGACCGGAGAGACACCGATGTGTCCTGTCTTAGGGACATTCCTACCAGTTCTAGAGACAAAGATTGGAAGAAAAAGTTTTTCTATATTGATGCCTCTGTTATTCCCGGTGAGATGTACTGGAGGGAAAAAGGGCCGAAGGATAAGGTCAAGGATGACGGTCCTTCGGAGGATGCGTAGGTGTCGAATGTCCTGTACACGAAATTGTGTGGTCGTCCTTTCGAGTGCACGGTGATCCCTGAAGGTGCCCTGGTGATGGCAGGCATGAGTTTGTTGTGGCGTGATATTAGGCGGTACCCTTCGTTTCAAACGGATGATGCAGGTATGTTTAATTACCTTTTGTCACATTTTCCTTAGATTTTAAAAATGATGTACACATAATCCACAGGGGAATGGAGTATGTTTGATTTTGTTAATCCTCCGCGACACCTTACGTTGAGGCCTGCTGACCGCGTGCTAGATGAAGGGGAACTGGATGTATTAGGGATGCACCTTGAGCAGTTTATTTTACCCGCTATACCAGCGGACCCTGCTATATACATTTCCCCCCTGCCAGCTGTTCCAAACACCGGTGTTCCTGCGTTGGAGAAAAGGTCCACCCGGATAAAGCTTACTGGAAAGAAACATACGGCGACCAATGTAGCTGCTTCTTCCATTGAGGAGACCGCGTCTCCTGGGGGAGATATTTCTGTGACCGCCGTTATGACGAGCCCTCCGAGTACTCCGATTACTCCCAACTCCCCAGTCGGCCGACTAGAGACCGCCTAGCGACTTTTACAACAATGGTTGTAGAGATAGAAAAAAGTTGTAAATGTTACATATTTTTTAAATGTGTTGAGCACCTAGGAAATATGTTGGTAGAAATAAAATATTTATTTAATTAAGATTATGAGGGTAACTAACTAATACTTATTCTGAGTGGCTTGAGTAAAGAAACTTTTGGTTCATAGCATTATAATTACAATTTGGTGGGTAATTTTAAGGTTTGGTAACGATACGTTGTTTGATAGAGGGGGAGGGGGAGGGGGTGGGGGGCACTGGCTTCTATTTTTCCTTAGGAGCGAATTTAAAAGAGTAGAAGATGAATTATAAACTTGGTACATATGATAAGATTTTTTTTATTTGACTTTTTTCAATAAGGTCACCAGCATTTTAGTTTTATAAAATTTAGAGGTGTAAGTAGATTTTATTTTTATAAAACTGATCTATATAAAAAATTAGAAATTAATTTCTGTCTTAGTTTATAAACATTGTTCGCATTAATAGAAAAATTAATTTAGTTAGTGGTTGGATGAAAATTTATAAAAGTTATTTGACAAAGCTATTATTTTTTTCATATAAAAATTGCATGTATATTCTTTTTTGTTATATATGTAACAAAATTAATTAAATAAAAGAAATTTAAAAGAGTTTGAGTAAATTGCCAAAATCGTCCATGTTGTTTTATATTTGCCAAAATTAGTTTACTTTTTCTGTTAAGTTGAGGATATTTGGATGAAACTGACAAATATAAAACAACATGGACGATTTTGGCAATTTAATCAAACTCTTTTAAATTTCTTTTATTTAATTAATTTTGTTACATATATAACAAAAAAGAATATACATGCAATTTTTATATGAAAAAAATAATAGCTTTGTCAAATAACTTTTATAAATTTTCATCCAACCACTAACTAAATTAATTTTTCTATTAAGGCGAAGAATGTTTGTAAACTAAGACAGAAATTAATTTCTAATTTTTTATATAGATCAGTTTTCTAAAAATAAAATCTACTTACACCTCTAAATTTTATAAAACTAAAATGCTGGTGACTTTATTGAAAAGGTCAAATAAAAAAAGTCTTATCATATGTACCAAGTTTATAATTCATCTTCTAGTCTTTTAAATTCGCTCCTAAGGAAAAACAGAAGCCAGTGCCCCCCACCCCCTCCCCCTCTATCAAACAACGTATCGTTACCAAACCTTAAAATTACCCACCAAATTGTAATTATAATGCTATGAACCAAAAGTTTCTTTACTCAAGCCACTCAGAATAAGTATTAGTTAGTTACCCTCATAATCTTAATTAAATAAATATTTTATTTCTACCAACATATTTCCTAGGTGCTCAACACATTTAAAAAATATGTAACATTTACAACTTTTTTCTATCTCTACAACCGTTGTTGTAGAAGTCGATAGGCGGTCTCTAGTCGGCCGACTGGGGAGTTGGGAGTAATCGGAGTACTTGGAGAGTACTCGGGGAGTACGCGGACATGGTAACTATAAAGAAAATTAATTGTTATATATTATACATATGTTAAAATAAGCATAATTCATGTCAAATGAGTATAATTTAAAATAAAACATGTTTAAAGTTCAAATATTCTGAATACAAGTCCGAGTAATCCGAGTACAAGGCCGAGTAGGCCGATTTTGACCGATTTTGACTAATTAAAAGTCAACAAACCACGTTGACCGCCTAGACCGACTAGGCCGACTCTTTCCGACTACGTCCGACTAGGCGCCGACTAGGCCGACTAGGCGCCGAGTTTGACCGAGGCCGACTAATTGAGTTTGCTTAGGAGGAAGTCGCCTCAGAGGGGTTCCGAGGACCGAGTACTCGCCGAGTACTCGGCCTTGGAATCCGACTTTTACAACACTGTCTACAACTGATAAATACTAAAAGTTTTAATCGAGTATTATGTGTTGCACACCAATGACGTTTTTTCTTTATAAAACTGATTTATATAAAGAAGCTGTAAATTAATTTTTGTCTTAATTTATAAAATTTAAAACATCCTTCACCTTAACAGAAAAAATAAACTTAGTTAGTGATTTGGATGAAAATTTATAAAAATTATGTGACAAAACTATTAATTTTTTTTTCTAAAAACTTTATGTATATTCTTTTTTATTATATATGTAACAAAAATAATTAAATAAAAGAAATTAAAAAGGGTTTGAGTAAAATGCCAAAATTGTCCCTTTGGTTTTATATTTGGCAGTTTCATCCAAATATCCTTAAGTTAACAAAAAAAAAATAAACTAAGTTAGTGGTTTGGATGAAATGGCAAAAAGTTACAAACCTTGGGGGCAATTTGGTACAAAAGTGTCATTTTGGACGAAAATGGCAAACATGTCCAAACCTCAGGGACGATTTTGGCAATTAACTCTTCAATATATAACTAGTAAATTCCAATATTTCTTAACAACAAATTTCTTTTAAATCCTTGTTGTCTTGTCTGTGGGATTTAAACCGTCTATTTAGTATGCGGTAATGGAATAGACGAGTGAATGGAATGGACGAGAGAATGCAATGGACCATTACCATTCCATGTCTTGTTTGGTTATCATAAAGGAATGGAATGGATTAGTACCATGTATTGTCTGGCAGGCAAAAAAAGACGAAGAAATAAAATTGGCGGTGAGTGGGGTGGTGGGTGGTGGCAGCGACGGTGGGTGGCGGCAGTGAGTGGCGTTGGTGTCGGTAGCGATGGGTGGCGGTGACGGGTGGGTGTCGGCATCGATGGTGGTTGGTGGCGGTGGTGGCGACCGTGGTGGTTGGTGGCAGTGGTGGCGACGAGTTGCGGGTGGAGGTGGCGGGCGGGTGCCGGCGGTGGGCGTCGGTGGTGGGTGGTGGCGACAATGGTGGGTTGTGGCGCTTTAATAAAGAATGCAAGAGGGGATGGAATGAAAAAAAACAAGGGAATGATAGAATGATTTTGAGGGAATGAAATGCTTTATTTAATGGGTGATTCCATTCCATTGAGCAACCAAACACGTTTTACTTCATTCTCTCGTAATGGTCCATTCCATTTTTTCTTTCATTCCTGCATATCAAATTACCCCATCCTTCTAAATTCATATGTTTAAAGGATTTGCCTTTATCAATGAACCACCACACCCATTGTTAGTAAATTCAAATATCTGTCTCGTGATAAATTGGCATTTTAAAAAAGAGAGTTTTAAGTACAGTAATACATCAATATATCAGTAGATGTATATCAATGACATATGCCATTAATATGTTCATTGATGAATTTCTGTATATGTTGTTAATATATTCAAGAGTAAACTGCAATTTTACCCCCTGGGGTTTAGGGTGATTGGCACCCTTACCCCCCTAACGAAATAATTGCAATTTTACTCCCCAACGTTTGCTGTTATGTCGCAACCTTACCCCCCGGCTTCAAATTTATTGACTAATCTGTTGACTTGGGGGTTAAATGATTGTTTTACCCTTTTATTTTACCCCCCAATATTCACTGTTATGTCGCAAGTTTACCCCCTGACATCAAATATATTGACTGATCTGTTGACTTGGGGTAAATGACTAAAATGCCCTTTCTTATTACCCCCTATACTTTGTGTTACGAAGCAATATTACACCCTGCAACTTCCAAAACCTTTCCCGCCACCACCCATATTCGATTCCACCACCCATATAAACCCCCTGGCATCAAATATGTTGACTGATCTGTTGACTTGGGATAACTCACATATTGATTCAATTCAAATTCATTTAAAAGTTGTAACAGAATTCTTACTTTGAACCAAACATGAATTGATTGGAGTTTTGTGTGTATATACCCTCAAGGCCTCAACCATGAAGAACCGTCAGCCACAGCTTAAAACCATTGCTAAAGGCCTTCTGTAATGGTTTTGTCCAGGCAATTGGAATTCGAATGAATTAGAATCTATATCAGAAGAATTTGGGTGACAACATTAACTTGTGTGTTTGGCTAGTCTGCATCAGAAGCACTAGTTCGTTTTACAGTATTTGGCATGTTACTCAAAACTGTTCAGTCACTTTAATCTCATATTACACACAATTCTAGTATTTGGCTACTCTGTATGAGAAGCACTACTCTGTATCAGAAGCACTATTTGGTTTGCATTTACCAGAGTAAGCAAACACACATGTTCAAGAACAAACACACAATTCCAGTAACCTGTAATGCAACTTAACAGCAGCAACTTAACAGACACATTAACAGACACATTAACCCACTAATCATAGATGCAAATATAACCTGTACAAGCTTTTAACAATCAATCTTAGATGCAAATATAACCCACATTAACAGTCAATCTTGATATAACCAAATATAACCTGTACAATCATAGATGCAAATGTACAATCATAGATGCAAATATAATCCACATTAACAGTCAATCTTGATATAACCATTTAACTTTTCAAACTTTTCAAGCATATCTGTTCTATGATCAAACATAACCTGTACAATCAATTATACCTGATCAAGCATGCCAAAAGATCCTAATATATAATTAGAGTTCAACTACACTACATATTAACCCAAAAGATCCTAGAAGATTAGAGTTTAAGTAAACTACACAACCATTTCCTGCTGAGGGGGAAACTGGAAATGCAGGAAAGGGCGGCCTCGCATCTTGACAACCAGTGAGACCACAATCAATCGTAGTGAAACATGAATCCTCATGTCCACTACAAACACATAAACATCTATTACTAGTTCTGACCTGATTTTACCCCACAATCAAAATACTTGTTTTGATTTTACCTGAAAACTGCGAGAAAAGGGAGGATCGCTGGACCACAGCTGGAACGACGGTGGCCGGTGGTGTGGTCGTCGGCCCTGGCTCTGCCGGTGGAGGTAGATGCATCATTGCATTCTGTTCGCTCATTCTCTGCTCGTGTGGTGAAGAAGAAGAAGTGGTGAAGAAGACAGAGTGGAGGTCGCCGGTGGGTGATGAAGAAGCCGGAATGGAGGTCGCAGGTGGGGGGGGGGGGGAAGTGAAGAAGACGGAAGTGAAGAAGAGGGAATGGAGGAGTGGAGGTGAAACTTAGGGGGTAAGGTTGAGATATAATGTTGAGTTAAGGGGTTATTATAATATATAAGGTACTATTAACTTGAAATTACATATTTACCCTTTGACCCTCCCATGGTTTTGTTGACCGGTCAACGAATTTGAAGTCGGGGGGTAAGGTTGCGACATAACAGCAAACGTTGGGGGGTAAAATTGCAATTCTTTCGTTAGGGGAGGGGGTAAGGGTGCCAATCACCCTAAACCCCATGGGGTAAAATTGTAGTTTACTCTATATTCAAACAGATCGCTTTTTAACTATGTGACAATCGAAAATATTATTATTCGGTATTTTATTATATTATTGTAAGTGGCATTTTCAAACAGATCGCTCTTTAAATTGTGACAATCGAAGAAGATATTATTATTCGGTATTTCATTACATTTTAGTGTTAAGCAATTTAAATCTTTTAATCACTCGTATAAGATTAACAAGAAAACCTAATATGAAATAGAAAAGTGTACAATTAACAAAAAAGAAAACCTACTATAATTATCCCAATCATCTTTAAAATTTATGTTGGGTCATATCGTCTAAAATTGTGATACGTACCACACGGGCGACCACACAAACTAGACAAGTACCCACCCTATTCAGCCTTACATATGGGACGGAAGCAGTGATCCCAGTAAAGATTGGATCCCCAACCGCACGAATGAGGCTGAGAGTAGAAGAAAATGAAAAAGACTTAAGAACAAACAACATGCTTGAAGAAATAAGGGAAATTGCCGCGATAAGAAAGCCCGAGTATAAAAGACAACTTGAAAAATACTACAACTCCTGAATGAAGAAGCTTAACGTGGTACCTAGAGACTTGGTCCTCAGGGACAATGAAGTCAGTCTGCAAGAAAACGATGGAAAACTGGGACCCAAATGGGAAGGACCTTACAAGGTCACTCGGGCTAATGGTAAAGGAGCATGCAAGCTTGAAACCTTGGAAGGGAAAGAAATACCCAGGACCTAGAACTTGATGTAACTACGCAAGTACTATGCCTAGGTAGGCCAAAGAACGGGAGGACAAGCCAAGAAAAATAGGGGGACATAAAGAAAAAGAAATGCTTGAAAATTGATAAGGGGAAGATACCTCCCTTTTTAATAATTTCCAGGGAATGTTAACTCCCATTTTGTGTAGAACTTTTGAACAAGTTTGTACTAGACTGATCCCTAATGAAATGGCAATAGATGTGAATGGCAATAGATGTGTAATTTTCATACCATCTCACCATTGAAACATGTGGCCATATGAAACAACATATTAACCATATAGAAAATGGGGAAGGACCATGGTAGACATGCCTACTGGACCAACCCCACGACAACGTGTACACTAGCGTAGTGACTACGCAAAAGCCCGACTGTGAGGCAAAGACGAAGTCGACTGTGTCCAAATAACAAAAAAGAAGCTTTTTGTTTAACAAGTTTACAATTTACCGGAAGTTTACAAACTAACCTTTACATCCAATAAGTTTACAACTTAAATAACAGTTACAAACTGACTCCTTTGAGTTTGCAACTTAATAGCGTTGAGAAAACAACATAAACTACATTTATTGAAGCCAATAATCGGAAGAATTCTTACAACTTAACAAAAGTTACAAGCAAACAAATGTAAAAGCAAGATTACAATGCCAAAAACCAGCTAAGCAGCTCTCCAAGTCCCATAGTCGGACAAACCTTGCACGAAGGAATTAGTGATACATGCACGAAAAGAAAAAGAACAAACGACAATGCAACAAAGAAAAGACATGAAAACATAAACATAAATAGCAAAATAGATGGCATCGAAGGCCAGTCAAAACAAGGACCCAAGACCCTCAAAAGTCAAAGTACTGGAGATCCCAACACAAAGGCCTCCATGCCAGAAGTTATATTGTATGAGTTACAACCATATTGAACTACTATGGCACGTTAATATTGTTCAAAAGACGACAACCATCAAAAACTTCATGAAGAGGGGGTCTGGTCAGAGGATCCTGGGACAGGGAGAGACAATAAAGCTTCAAGGGATGGACCTGAGAAAAATGGTCTTGATAATGTTTGAACAGGGACATCTTGAAAGACAATAGAGGATATCGAACTCCACAAAATGTAAACGACGGAGTGTAGATAACTATGCGATCAGGGGTGCATGCTGCGGAATCATTGGGACCCGGCAAACAGAGAAGCAACTCTGGCGGGATCCAATAGTATTTGATAAAGGATTGCAGTTCCGCTAGGGTTACAACAGAAGGGATTAGAGATCGATCCTTACGACTCATAGCAAAAATCGGGATAGTTATGAACCAAGATTTGCAGAGAAAGAGAAGGTAAAAATGAAAAGATGTAAGGTGTAGGAAATATAAGGGAATGGGACGGTAACTGTCTTATCAAAATTTGAATGCGAGTCCCTGGATCCTTTCCACGTGTAAAATGAGTAACTCCTCAACCGTCTGATCGCACATCTGACACGGAGCATCATGAGGAAAGAGAATAGCACCGCATAGCGGTTATTCACCTCAAAGGCACCACAAGATCTCTGAGAGATGGGACTAAGACCAGGCCCACTCAAAAATAAATGGGCTAGGACTAAGGATGACTTGACGACAAGGGTCACCCAGTGGGCTCCCTCGTCTGGGCTTATTGTTTCTCACTAAGATACAGGACTCGAGCCCAACATAATTTCTCCCCCACAACAATCCATCAAAGAAAAAACTTAGTCAAAGATGCTAATCTTCCCGCCCATGTCCAACGTCCCTTAATCTTTGTTCAGGCAGAAGGATGAATGGTGTGACTTCTCATTGGCATCTAATGCCACAAATGGCGTCGGGGACAAAAGAGATTAAACGACATAACAGACAACTGACTTGCTTAAGGAGAAGCATGCATTAATGAGAAAGATCACACAGTATCCTGAAAAGGGAATAACTCCATGTGCTGCGACTAAACATTCTTGTTGTCCGGCGGACTCTTCACCAACTCTTGCAGAACAGGGACCACCTCGAGTAGGGGGCCTTGTTTATATTAGCAAGGGCGATGATCATGCGAAGGTAAGTGGGAGAAAAGATTCTATGGACTATGAAGAAATAACTCTTCACATTCCATTCCGAGATGATAAATACATTCCGATCTATTCATTATCGTCAAAAATTCATACCTAGGAACGAGACTTATTCTCACGCCGGAACTTGATCACGGACCCCCCCCCCCCCCCGGGCCCTCCATGACGAGGCTAACAATGTTCTTTTTTGTAGGACAGTTCTGATATGAAGAGAACGAAAATGGATCTCCGGCAGCAGATTCGTCATCTGTTAGTGTAGGATTCGACAACGTTGCCATTTTTCTTATCATGTAGCACTACTTCCTTAAAGTTAGGCCCATGCATTTTCCATTTGAAGTATTTAAAATTTGTAACCCTCTTCTTTCTAGCTTCTTACTTTTTGCTTTTGGCCATCGAAGACGACCGGACCACATCAAAATGATTCTTACGTTGGGGTCGGGTAATGAAATACACACGCGACTAGAATAACTGCAACATGTATTACAAGATCATCCCAAACGTCTGAGTTTCAAGGATTCTCAGCTTTGACCCGAACATCTGAGTTTCAAGGATTCTCAGCTTTGACACTGTTACAACCCCATACCATAATAGTCAGTAAAATTTATGATTTCACAACCATTAAATTGTTATGATGTTATTTTTCCTCATCTACGTTGTGCTTTATATTTGGGTATTTAACTTTACCAATTAAATTAAATTTCCATTAAAACCCAACTTTATAATAAATTTATTCATATTTTACAGGTACAATGGTCAATGGCCATTAATTTATTGCAAAAACATTATGGAGGAAAGCAACTTATCAGAGTAAACTCTACAATGGTACAATGTCCCCTAATTTGTTATGCCCTTAGAGAGCCATGTAAGTAAGACCATCATTTGCCAGAAAAATATTTAAGTTTATTAAAAATGACTGAGAACCTATCATCTTTTTAACAAAAACCAAACAAGAAAAAGATTTTACATGTTTCAAGCAGATTTTATAAATATCTAAAGATATAAAATGTCACCATTCATGCTCTACCCTTTTGATGAGCTGACAGCGTAGCGTTGTACAACATCACTCGCATGATCGGTTTTGTTCTCTACCCGTTGTCTTTTGTTTGGTTCAACGTCATCAAAAAAATACCACATATTCGTATTAAGCTCTCTACCCGTTGTCTTTTATACGGGCCAAGAAATTGGTTTTCTAATATGTTTAAACTTCATGTATTAAATATTGATAGGTACGCAAAAATTAAGCACACCATCTTCAGTTCCAGTGAAAACCCACCTCTCGAAGACCCATTATGAGAAAATCCGGTTGGAATCGAATTCAAACTTGAGACCTATAACCTCAAACTTAAATCTTCACTTTCCTTCCAAAGATATAGCTCATTGCCAAGTAAGGTGACTATGTAACATAAAATTTAAACAATATATAACTCATACATTAATATATAAATATTTTTTTACATGTGTCCTATAAAATTATTTTTCCAAAGAAACATCAAGACACCTTTGAATACTACACGCCTCATTAGCAACACTGCAGTCTCTGAAAATATACGTTGTAGATTCCACCCTTTTCGCGCACAATGGGCAAAGAATATTTTGTATCTTGAATTGAGATTCAAACAAGTTGGAAGACGATTCAACGGCAACCTCCAAATATGAATATTTATTATGCAAATTACTTTTTAAGTCCCTGTGTTTTAGTGTTTTTAACCACTTGAGTTCAAAATTAAAAAATTTTAACACCCCAAATACCAAAATTCTCATTTTGTAACTTTTTGATTCCAAAATCCTAAAACCGTATGAAATATTTTGTTAACTATTATCAAATAACCAAATTATCCTTGCTATTAAAAAAAGAAAAAAAAAAACTAATATACTCTAACTCATCCCCCTCCTCTATTTCTCTCTTTCTAATCACTCCTCTATATATTTGTTTTCTCTCTCTCTTACTCATCATCTCTTATATATATGGAGAAGGTTTATTTGAGAAGAAAATTAAAAAAAAGAAGAAATTTTTAACTCTTTAATTAATTAGGCAACTAATCATTGTTTATCCTACATATAATCTACAAAACTTACACATATCAAAATTTTCCTACATATACCCTACATATTGTAGAATTTTATCCTACACAGTCGAAATTTATCCTACACACCTCGAAATATATCCTACACAACTCGTAATTTATCCTACACAACTAGTAATTTATTCTACACTTTAAATTAAATTGGTTTTTTAATTTGGAAAAAAGTATATATATTTTGAAAAAGAGTTACAAATTTAATTTAGTTAGTTATTAAAGGGGAATAATACAAATTAATGATTTTTGTAAGTTTACCAATGTACCCTTATATTAAAATTAAATGCAAATATTAAATGAAGTAAAATGAAGCATTCTTATTGGTTGAAACTTCTTTTTTTTTCTTACAAAAAAATTCTTCTCATTTGAACCCTCCACTATATATATATATATATATATATATATATATATATATATATATATATATAGAGAGAGAGAAAGTATAATGTACTTCAAGGCTTAACCTACATTAAGATACATGACAAAAAATATAGCGTGCGTTATTATCATAGAACGTGCGTGATTATAGTCCCATGCGTGATTATGTGGTCCCATGCGTGATTATGTGGTCCCATGCGTGATTATACCCCTTATCCAACGGTTACCATTATCTCCTACGTGATGTATGATAAGGCTTTTTGTATGTTAACCTTACTCTATATATATATATATATATATATATATATATATATATATATATATATATATATATATATATATATATATATATATATATATATATATATAGGAAGGTTAACGTACATTACGGCTTAACGTACATCACATACGACAGGTAATTACGCATGTTCATTTTAAAATCACGCACGTTATAACTCAAAAATCCAAAATCACGCATGTTGAAACACAAAAATCACGCATATTGAAAACATTAATCACGCATGTTATAGAACAAATCACGCACGTTGTCGTACGTGAAGTACGTTAAGCCGTAACGTACAATATACTTTTTCTATATATATATATATATATATATATATATATATATATATATATATATATATATATATATATATAGGGGACCGCTGAAATGAAAACCACCTCTAGTTGTAAGAACCATGGGAACCACTTTCTAACCCTTTGATCAACTAGATGGATAGATGAGATTAAAAGTAGTTAATATTAATATTAAAAACTTTTTGTCTTATTATGTTTTATATATTTTATTGTTAAAGGGTATTTAGGTAAAATTGTTTTTTTTTTTTTGTCTTTTTATATATATTATTTTTAAATCTCTTTTTTGTCCCATTCACTTATTACTTTTTATTAAAAAACAAATTTTTATATTAAAACAATATTTTAAATTCAGATTTTAATGATAATTTTTTTAATGATTAAAAAACAGATTTTTATATTACGTTTTTTACGCCCCGTTTTTTTACGAGCGTTATTTTACAGAACGTTTTACGCCCTGTTTTTTACGCCCCGTTTTTTTACGAGCGTTTTTTTACGGAACGTAAAAGTACGTTAACGTTTTTTACATTTTTACGTTTTACGCGCCGGTTTTTTACGTTTTACGCGCCGGTTTTTTACGTTAACGTTTTTTTATGTTTTACGCGCCGGTTTTTTACGTTTTACTAAAAAAAAATTTACGTTTTACATTTTACCTAAAACTTTTTACGTTTTACGAAAAACTTTTTACGTTTTACGTTATACGTTTTACGTAAAACTTTTTACGTTATACGTTTTACGTTTTTACGTTAAAAAGTTTACGGTTTAACCTTTTTTTTAACAAAAACTTTTTTACGCAACATGAACACACCCAGAAAACGCAAACACGGTAGGTGTCTCAGATAGATTGTTATCGTCATCGACTAGGGAAAAAAAATAAAAATCCAACAACATCAAAACAAAGCGTATCTCGAAAAAAAAAACGGGGTTTGGCTCAGATTCTCCGATAATCAAAAAGGCTGCAAAATGGGGTTGCAGGTTCAAAAAACCTACCCTCCGCCGTCCTTGCCGTGCCATCGTCATCAAAATCTATGTTTTTTTTGCATCATCGCCACCCAATCGATCGTATCAAAACCCGCATATATCAAAACCCCCAACATATCAAAAAACCATCAGATTCAACACATCAAACCCACATAGTTTACTGTTCAAAATTACCATAGAATCAAGAAACACAGATCAAACACCCACCGTTTTTCAGGGAGAGAAAAACACATATTAACTGCCAAAAAAATCAAAACCCTATCATCAAAGATTCAAAAAAGCACCAGCAAGACATTCAAAAAGCTCCAGCAAAACATCAAAGATTCAAATATTCAAAAATCAATAGCAAAAACCCAGCAAAAAACATTCATAAAAGAATACCCAAATATCTCAGAGAAACAAAGCTAAGCAACACACCACCGTCGCCGTCAAAACCCACCACCACCGTCTCCGTCAATCCTCACCACCACTACCGTCGCCGTGAAAAACCCACCACCGTCACCGTCAATCCTCACCACCACCACAGTCACCGTAAAAAACCACCACCACCGTCACCATCAAACCCACCACTACCGTCGCCATCAAACCCACCACCACCGTCGCCATTAAACCCACCACCACCGTCATCAACTTCTCCTACTTGTCAGATCTTACGCACCTTCACCGGAAATGATGGGTATGGTCATCATCATCATCGACCAACCACCATCATCTTCGCAGTTTGGTTGGTGGTTGTCGCCAGAAATCGAGGTGGGGGGGGTGTTTGGCTGGTGGTAGCCGGATAAGGTTGTTGCCACGGTGATCAACGATGGTGTGTGGTGGTTGGTTTTGAATTTTGTGTGTGGGGTTCAAAGGTCTGAAAGGTGAGGAAGATGATGGTGGTGAGGTATTTCAAGAGAGAGAGAGAGATATGAGTAAATGGATCGGTAATGGTGATCTGCATCTTTTAAATAGAAAAGAAAAAGAGAGGAGAGAGGAAGTATATGACATATGGGGTAAATGACCAAATTACCCTTTTTGTTGGCTGAATATGATTGGTGGAGAGTGGTTCTCACGGTTCTTACAACTGGGGATGGTTCTTATTTTAGCGGCTCCCTATGTGTGTGTGTATATATATATATATATATAGGATAAAGATCCGTTAGGAACCACCCTTTATTGCGAGAACCGCGAGAACCAGTGTGAACACAAACAGTAACACCTAAAAAAATCTAAAAAACACCCAAATTTTTTTTTTATTTTTTTTACTATTTTTTTTGTAAAATTCGCTATATTTCCTTAACAATAAAAAAATAAAAAAAAATCAAAAAAAAAATTTCCGAGTCACAGTTATCCATGCACATGTGCATTTGTATCATTTCTTTAACAAATTCCGTAATTCATTACAAATATTTGACAATTGCACTTTCATTTACACTACCACGTGTAATACACTACTTTTTACGTTAACAATATTAGAAATGCACATGTGCATCTATATGCATCAACATAAAATAAGGTGTTTTGGTACAGTAATTTCTCTTTCATCTATCATTACATCCATAATACACAAACATGCAAATGTGCATTTTTGTCATTTCTTTGAGAAATTCCGTAATTCATTAAAACTATTAGACAATTGCAGTTTCATTTACACTACCATGTGTAATACAATACTTTTTTCATTACCAATATTAGAAATGCACATGTGCATCTATATGTAGTAACATGAAATAAGGTGTTTTGGTACACTACTTTGAATACACTTTCCCTCTCATCTATCATACCATCCATAATACACTACCATTATCTCCTACCATCCATAATACAATACCATTACAATTATTTTCACTTTATTACATGTATGTAAACACCATTTATACCATACAATCAACATATTACATCATAAATTGACAACTATAACCAAATCATCAACCACTAGAAATAACTAACCAAAAACCATGTATATGGGCTTACTTCGCCATTCAAAATCACAAACTTTTTGTGATAAAATACGTTATATCATGGTTATACCTAATGATGCACATGTGCATTTTGAATATTGGTAATGTAAAAAGTAGTGTATTACGAATGGTATTGTAAATTAAAGTGCAATTGTCTATTCCTGATAACGTATTACTGAATTTGTCGAAGTAACGATACATATGAACATGTGCATGGATAACTGTTACTCGAAAAAAAAAACGTTTTTTTTTATGGTAACAAAATATAGCGATTTTTTGAAGAAAAATATTAAAAAAAAAATAAAAAAAAATTTGAGTGCTTTTTTGATTTTTTTTAGATTTTATTTTGTGTTCACATTGGTTCTCGCGGTTCTCGCAATAAGGGTGGTTCTCGCATGAACCTTACCCTATATATATATATATATATATATATAGAGAGAGAGAGAGAGAGAGAGAGAGAGGACAAAGATCCGTTAGGAACCACCCTTTATTGCGAGAACCGCGAGAGCCAATGTGAACACAACCAAAAATGCCTAAAAATAGATAAAAAAACACACAATTTTTTTTTAAATATTTTTTATAAAAAAATCGCTACTTTTAGTAGCCAAAAATTTTTTTGTTTTTTGGCTACTAAAAGTAGCGATTTTAACATAAAAAATATTAAAAAAAATTTAGATTTTTTTTTATTTTTTTAGATTTTTTTAGGTTTTTTGGAGGTTTCGTTTTTAGCATTTTAGTTTGGGGGTGGGGGGGGGGGGGGGGTTAGGTTTTTGGGGGGTGGGGGTAGGTTTTTTTTTGTCGGGGGGGGGGGGGGGTGTGGGGGTTAGTTTTTTTTTAGGGTTTTTTTAGCTATTTTAGGTTGTGTTCACATTGGTTCTCGCGGTTCTCGCAATAAAGGTGGTTCTCGCATGAACCTTACCGTATATATATATATATATAGATATACATATATATATATATATATATATATATATATATATCTAACACTGTGTTCCCGAGTCCCATTTAACAGAGTTAGGAGGAAAAGAAAAGAAAGGAACAATTTTACCATTATACCCTTTAAACATAAAACATTTTAATTAGATATGAGGTAATTTAGTAATTGATTTCTCTCCTAATTTCTCCGATTTGGGAGGATAAATATACGTACAAATTTTCTTCCATTTTCCCTCCTTTCCCCTCCCCTTCTATCCTTAAAAAATCTTAGGAACATGGTTTTTTCATATTTTCATCTCTTTTCTTTCCCCTCCCCCTGTTAAATGAGACTCGGGAACAGAGTGTAAACGTCCATCCATCTCGTCACCACTCAAGTTGCTAGAACAACATCCAAACACCAACAAACCATTATGGACCACTACTGCCCAACGTATAGAGAGAGATCTATGGAGTTGTGATGGTGGAACTAGAGGTCGAGTTACCCTAGGTCGGAACCCTAGTTGTAGGTTAGTGGTCATCACACCATTAGAGCCAAAGCCCAACAACCACCAATCAGTTACCTTAGGTCGAGTTACCATTGCTTTCTTCCAATGGGTTGTGCCCTACAACCACCGGCGAGTCTTCCATCACTTAAAATCATTCCTCATCACACCATTCTCATCCAATAACCTGAACCTCTGCATCGCCGGTGAATGAAGTAGATGTGATGTGGTGTTGATTAGTGAATGAATGTTGAAGGTTTTATTATGATTTGGGGAGATTGAGAGGGTTAGGGTTTTGGGAGTTTTGGAATTGGAGAAGATGAGTTGTGGGAAATTGTTGGAAATGAAGAGATTGAATTTGTTGTTCATGTTAGCTACTGCTTTATTTTATGTTATATGGTTACAGATTTTGCCTGAGATTGAAGAACTTTTGTGTGTTTTTATGTCGTCAGAGAACTAGGTGGTCTTTGTGTGTATGGGAGGCACTAGTTGGTGTTGGTGGGGATAGGGTGCTGGTTCGAAGATGGTTTAGATGCGGCGTTTTAGTGGTTGTGGTGTGTAGTAAGGACAATTCACGATGGTAGTGGCAAGTGTAGTGGTGGCACGTGGCAGGTGGGTGGTGGCAGGTGAGTGATGGTGGAGTGGCGGTGAAGGTGCGATGGTGATGGTGAAGTGTAGGTGTGTGTGTGTGAGAGATGTTTGTGTGTGTATGCATTAAAGAGTTGTACTCTTTGTATAAATGACTAAAATGCTCTTGTAGTTAACAGACTTGGTGGATGATGTTAGCAAATTGGGCTAAAAAACGTTACAAAATGAAAATTTGGGTACTTAAAGCGTTAAACTTTTTGACTTTAGACTAAAGTGGCTAAATCCATTAAAACTCGGAGACTCAAATAGTAATTTACTCATATTTATTTTTCTAGGAACGTATTTGCTCCATCTAGTAGCAAGGTTCTCGTTTGAGAGAGTAGCCTGATCAATACAATGACGGATTTTTTATTTTTATTTTTTACCAAAACGTCATTATCATTTAAACAAATCACACCCCCATTTATTATCAACTTCCACCAATTAGACACTTAACTATGAATTTATCAAGAGGCCTTTGGCCCAATGTATTGGTGAATTCCTCTAAACCAACTAATGAGGGTTCAAATCTCATTATGGGTATTTAGATATGTTTTAGATGACATAGAATCATAGAGTGTGTGTCGTCGTTCTGAAACTTTGATTAACAATATAATTACTTATATGTCTACAATTTAATACTTGGTAGTTAATGTTATAAACTCACAATTTCCCAATTTCACCAAGCAGCCTTAGCAAGTAGTGTATCTAGGCATGACACATTTAGGGTTAGACAGCGACGACAAATTCATTTATTTTGTATATATATATATATTTTTTTTTTGTCCAAATGTGAAATAAAAGTGGCATTTTCAAGCAGACCGTTATTTAAGTTGTGACAATAGAAGATATCGATCATTCGGTATTTATTACATTATTGTAAGCGGTTTTAATCTTTTAATTGATTATTTGATTTAAATAATATCAAATTTCATTATTTGGCCGATAGCACTTTTACTTATGAATTGTACGTCATTCCCAACTTTATACTTATTTTTCTGTAGCACTACCAAACTAACCGAACCCTAACCCAATCAGTTTTTTGCTGATGTGACACTTGTTTAGTGACGTTACATATCTAAAATGATCACCTTTATTTAATGATATGGCATCTGATGTGACAGTTATTTAGTGACGTGACTTTTGATGATGTGTGTCACACCCCAACCGATGGCGGAAACATCGGGGTACAAGCACTAATCGTGCAGATTGCTCAAGAGAATTCCACAACACTAGATATTTCAATAGAATTAAGTAGATTTCATAGCAATTGTCTAAAATCCATATATCTCAAAATATCACATTATAGAACATCACATCATAATTGTTCAAATTGTTCAAAGTCTAGATTACCTAGCGTGACGTTTCTAGGCATTCCCCTAGCTTGTTTTCCATGTTCCATCTCATCATATCAACCTGCAACATGTATGAAAATATCAATACAAAAGTATTGGCGAGTATACAAGTTTGATACTAGATTAATAGATCAAAAGCAACTCATATCCATAGTGTAAGCAATAAAAAAAGTTTACAGCCGTGCTAGTGTCGCAGTCCACGCAGTGATAGCCCAAGTATCCCGATGCTTTAGTGTTTACCCAAGACTCAAGGTAAACTAGAATCCTCCTAACAATACCCCCAAAGAATAATGGGAGAGGTGCACCCCCTATAGCGCTACTATTGTTAAGGCGGAACTAAACACCCTGGATTAAACGTCACATAGCACAAATAGAATACTAGAATGCACAAGTTTTCACAAACACAAAGGATAGAGTATAGCTTGCCTAAAGTATTTAGTTTAATAGAATACATGTTACACCCCAAAAGTTTAAAGGAAAAAGGGGGGTCGAGTATACTCACAGTGATTGCTTAACAGTTGCAACTGTTATTAGATCAAAGGGAGCTCTTTTAGGATTAGCCTGATTAGATTGCAATAGGGTAAGAATCGGGCAGCGTATTGAGATTGAATAAAGGAGTTAACAGGGTCATTGAGTCGGATGGTTGTCCGATCGGACGGCTGTCCGATCGGATGGCCAGTCGACCGGATGGCCTTGTGTGTGTAAAGTGACAATGGTTGCCCGATCGGATGGCTATCCGATCGGGTTGCCATCCGTTCGGGTAAGACATTTATGAAGATCAGAAAAGACTTATGTGGCTGTCCGATCGGATGGTAATCCGATCGGATTGCCATACGGGTGAGTGCACATAACTTGATATTCCAACCGGATGGCTGTCCGATCGGACGGCTGTCCGTTTAGACTTTCAAGATTGATAGCTCACCGATGTTTGCAAAAATTCTAAGTTTGAAATTTAATGGTGACGTCTCGGTGCAGACTGATGCAACAGTTACTTGTCATTTCACAGACATTCTGATCTGTCGTGAATCACCCCAGTTCGACCCGTTTGTCTGTTGGTGATGGTTTTATGCCGGAATCCATCCCGTGATCATCTTAATCAGTGAACAACCCGTTCCTAAACCAACTCTAGACCACCGATCGAGTCTACAGTCCATTCCGGCACGTTTATCACCAAAGTAAATCAGAAATTGAAGAAAGAAATGAAGAAACTTAAGTTTTATATGAAAAGTATAGGTTTTAGCTTAGATTTAGAGTAAAAACGCATGAAATACCTTAGATCTGAGTTAGATCTTGCTCAGAATGATATCACATGGTAGTTTGTACAACCGCCATGATGACATCACCCTCAAGAACTCGGTTCTGAGAGATTTCACGGTGAAAAGTGTGATTTCAAGTGAGAATCACGTAGAGAATGATGTGTAGATCAAGGAAGTACAAAGATTTAGCTTGAAACGTACCGAATCTGATGAGAAAATGAAGAAATAGCGTGCGCACGTGTTCTTGGTCGAGCAGAGCTGTCACATCACCCAAAATGGTGATGTGACAGCCTATTTATAGGCGAAAGAGGAGAAATGAAAGGGTGGTTCGGCTTGGGTGGTCATCCGATCGGATGGCCACTCTGGCCATTCCATCCTTCCGCGTTCTCGATTCTGATTTGTTTTACGCGTTGGGTTAGGCGTTGCGTTATGTTGAGTAATAGAATAACTAGATTATAGCATATACATCAAAAGTTTACAAGATTAAATAGATTCTGCTAGTGACAAGGCTCCAGTCTCTCGTTTAACCAAGAATCAAGTTTCACGAGTCTAAGGAGTCAAGCACCAAATAGATTTAGGCATTCCAAGTATATAGACATTCCCAGCACATAGAGGTAGACATTCCAAGTGTATAGACATTTAGGCATTCCAAGTATTGTGATTAGACATTCTAAGCATATAGATATTCCGAATAGGCATTTTAGTCGTTTAGAATTAGACAATCCCACACATAGACATTTCTCATTTAGGCATTCCAGATAGACATTCAAGCATAGCATTAGGCATTCCAATCATACAAAATTAGGCATTTCCAGCATAGTTTTAGGCATTTTCAACACATAGTCTTAGGCATTTCAAGAAATAGGCAATCCACATAGACTAGGGGCTAATTATAGACAAAAGTTAAACTTCAGGGACTAGTCTTGACAAGTTTCTAAAGTACAGGGACGCTGGGCATTACAATGTGGCACTTGTTTACTGATTTGTCATCTGACGTCAGCTAACTGGGTTAGGGTTCAGTTAGTTTACGAGTGTCACATAAAAATAAGTTGAAAGTTAGAAGTGACGTGATACAATTCGTAAGTTATGAATGCTATCCACCAAATGGTAAAAATTAAGGTTATTTTGTTCCAATAACTCTTTTTTAATCACTCACATAAGAATACTAAGGTGGTGTTTGTTTTTTTTGAAAAGGTCTTCAGAACCTCTTATGTCTTCGCCGCGCAGACCGCGTGCAGACCTTTGGGTCTGAAGACTGTTTGTTTTCTTGAAGACCTTTCATTAAAAAATGTTTGCGAGACCACTTCTTGGTGCAGACATAGACCAATGTCTTCATGGGTCTGCAGACCTCTTCTTCTTCACAAAACCCTAGCACCTCTTCACCTCTTCTCCTCCACCCACCGCCGCCACCTACCACTCCGGCGACACCCTGCCCCCGCCGCCACCTTCCACTGCGGCGCCACCCTACCCTCCGACGACACCCGTCTGAATCCAAGAAGCCTCTTTCAGCAAACATCAACCGATCATTCAACACACGCCTTTTTAAATCTGAAACATGCCCTTCGGCTTCTTCATCCTTTATTTTCTGTAAAATTGAATTAAACGACGTTCGGTCAACTTCTAAAGTCAAAAAACAAACTATATCTATTGGGAAGACACAAAAGAAAAACCTTGATTTCATCTTCAACTTGTTTAGCGACATCTGCAAGCTCTTCAATGGCAGATGTTATAGGATGCAAAGACACATCCCCTTTTATCAATTTGTACAATGATTGTGTATGGTTCTGTGAAATCATCAAAATACGATCACAAAATAAACTAAATATAAACATTAGTACGTTACTGAATGAAAGATTAATCGTATCTGCAACTGAGCGGCATACGAAAGATAGTTGAACGGTAGGATAGGATCATCGGTAAAAACGACGCGACTTTTAAACGAAAGGGTATGATCCAAGTTGGTAATTGTATAAGAATATAATATAATTTCAGTTTATTTTAGCAGCTTACAGAAGTTAAAAAACAAACAGTCTTCTTCTTGCAGACTGCAGAGGTTTGGTCCACCTCTTCTACTTCAGATGTCTGCAGATGTAGTCCGCAGACTACAGACATTTAATATGAAAAGGAAAAGAGTATAAACAAACAAAAATATTGAAGCATCAAGGATTTTCAGCTTCACAGTCCACTAACGGTCAATAAAATTTATGATTTAACAAGTCACTAAATTATTATAGTGCTATTTTTCTCTATCTATGTCGTGCTTTAAAATTGGGTATTTAACTAAAAGATTTCCACTAAAAGACAACTTTTTTAATCAATTTATTGCTCATTTATCATTTCCTAAACTTGAAGAAACTAGAATATTTTACAGTACAATGGCCCCCTAATTCATTGTAAATAAAATAATGGAGGAAAGCAACTTATCAGAGTAAAGTCTACATGGTACAATGGCCCCTAATTTGTTATGTCCTAAGAGAGCCATGTAAGTAAGACTATCATCATTTGCTAGCAAACTGGTTAGAACAAATTGCTATCTTTTTTACAATAAAGATTTAAAAAATAAATAGTTTTAAGTATATATTGGTATCTAGTTACTCTTTACATGGGTAGCTAGCTATATAAGACAATGAAAATATATCAGCATGTAAGACACTAGTAAGGTATAATATGATGTTTGACCATCATTCTCAATATTAATATGCTATCTCAATGGTAAAGGGTGGCATGTAAATCTCGAAAAGGTGACAAAACTTCTATTAAAAAAATAGAAACCGAGCCAGCAAGAAACTGAAACCCGAAAGTTATACAATTACATCACGAATGTTAAAGTCGGACCATTTACTCCAATTAGTACTACAAAATTTAGATTTACTCGTTATCCACAGGAACGAGTTCTCTTTGATAAGCTCCACCGTCCTATTGAAGTGAGTGTGATGATTGTTGAAAGTGTTTTCGTCTCTCGCCTTCCAAATCTCCCAAGCCGCTACCATTAGAACCGCACCAATAATTTTCTTCCACTCTTTTGAACTTTTGATTAGCTGGCAGTTAAGCGTTACACAACACACTCGCATGATTGATTTGTAAGCGTGCATCTTTTCAATATGTTTGGTTTAACGCCATCAATAGCATACCCATGTATTCCTATCAAATTCTTCATCCGTTGTGTTTTATACGATTCAGGAAATTAGTATTTGTGTAAACTTCATGTATTAAACAATGTAAGATACACCAAAAAATAGGCATTGATTGCATAACTAAAACATATGATTTATTTGTCATACACAAGGATCGGCCCATGAACAATTGAAATTTAAACAATGAAGTGAATATGTGATGTAAAATTTAAAAAATATATAGCTCATAGATTAATATTAATAATAAATATAATTTACACATCTCATATAAAATATAATATAGTGTGACATGCTTGGTTCCTGCATGGTCAATATCTTTCACATAATATTTGTCCTATGGGTTTAGATCCTCCTCAAAAGACATAATCTTTTACTCTCCTGTCCCCCATTAACCCCCATAAATAACACTCCCCTTCTAACCAAACCCAAAAGATTTCATCATTCCTTTTAACCAAGATTCACCCACAATCTCCCCAAACCCCACCTGGGTTTTCATCTTCACAACTTTATCTCATCTGGGTCACCTTCCATTTCCTAACCATGATCACAAGTTCAGACCTTTATCATGTTTTAACAGCAGTGGTTCCACTCTATGTAGCCATGGTTCTAGCCTATGGTTCAGTCAAATGGTGGAAGATTTTCACACCAGACCAATGTTCAGGAATCAACAGATTTGTAGCTCTATTTGCTGTCCCATTACTCTCATTCCACTTCATCTCAACCAACAATCCTTACACCATGAACACAAGGTTCATAGCTGCTGACACTATTCAAAAACTCATGGTTCTTGTGGTGTTAGCATTGTGGTCAAGATTGAGTAAAAGATTGTCTTTAGATTGGTCAATCACTATCTTTTCTTTATCCACACTTCCCAACACACTTGTGATGGGAATCCCACTTTTGAAAGGGATGTATGGTGAGTTTTCAGGTGATTTGATGGTTCAGATTGTGGTGCTCCAGTGCATAATATGGTACACTTTGATGCTCTTTTTGTTTGAGTTTAGGGGGGCAAGGTTGTTGATTGGGGAACAGTTTCCTGACAATGGTGGGTCCATTGTTTCCTTTAGAGTTGACTCAGATGTTT
The DNA here is from genome assembly GCF_002127325.2 of Helianthus annuus. Taxonomy (NCBI): domain Eukaryota; kingdom Viridiplantae; phylum Streptophyta; class Magnoliopsida; order Asterales; family Asteraceae; genus Helianthus; species Helianthus annuus. The sequence continues at coordinate 7,383,329 of NC_035445.2, forward strand.
TGAGTTTAGATGGGAAAGAAGAGTTGGTGACACAAGCTGAGGTTGGGGATGATGGGAAGCTACATGTAGTGGTTAGGAAGTCTACAAGTTCAAAGTCTGAGATCTTGTCTAGGTCACAATGTGGTGGTGTTACTTTAACCCCTCGGGTTTCGAACTTGACGAATGCAGAGATTTATTCTCTGCAGTCGTCGAGAAACCCAACCCCGAGGGGTTCGAGTTTTAACCACGGGGATTTTGTGGGTCCCCGTGGGTCTGGTTTTGTGGGGGGTGATGAGGAATGTGGGAATAATGGGAAGGTGAATAGTGCCGGAATCTTGTCTCCGGTGGGTGGGAAGAAGGGTGGTGGTGGTGGGAAAGATCTTCATATGTTTGTATGGAGTTCTAATGCTTCACCGGTTTCTGAAGGTGGGATTCATGTGTTTAGGGGTGGGGAGTATGGGAATGATCTTGGAGGGGTGCCACATACTAAAGGTTAGAACTTTTTTACATTTAATGTGGCAAGTTATATATAAAATATGTTTTTTTTTGACATAGTGATAAGCGTTTGGGTACTTTTATATTGGTCATATATAAATTCTAATCGTTTGGGTACTTTTATATTGGTCATATCTAAATTCTAATCTATTGGTTAGCATAATATTTGATAGTTACTGCGAGTTTTTCTTAATGGTTAATGGTTCTCGCGGTTAAAAATAGTTGGTAATGATTCTCACGGTAAAAAAAAGAGTAAATTACTTTTTTAGTCCCTGTGTTTTAGTGGTTTTAACCATTTGAGTCCAAAATCAAAAAGTTTAACGCCCTGAGTCCCTAACCATTTATTTTATAACATTTTGAGTCCAATTTTGTTCATTTTATAACGATTTGAGTCCAAAAAATTGGACTCAAAAGGTTAAAATTTGGACTCAAAAGGACTCAAATGGTTAATGAAAATGCTTATAGGGACTCAGGTCGTTAAACTTTTTGCTTTTGGACTCAACTAGTTAAAACCACTAAAACACAGGGACTCAAAAAGTAATTTACCCTAAAAAAAAACATATTTTTCATTATTTTGCCACCAGACTACTTATTTTGAGGTTTTTTTTCATGTATTTTATGGATTTTTTATACCATGAGTATTCAAGATACTATTCTATTGGTTCATGTTTTAATATGGGCTTTTTATACCATGAGTATTTAAGATACTATTCTAATGGTTCATGTTTTAAGGGAACTAAAGATAGAACTTTTAACTTTTGATGGTTTTAAATATTTTTAATGGTTTTTAATTATTATTTTGGAGTGAAACTACTAATTTTATAATTATTATTTTGCAGTGAAACTACTTTTAATGGTTTTAAATACTTTTTTTTCTTTAACCAGCTAATCAAATTGATGGGATAAAGGGTTATAATTTTTTGTTACTTGTTAGAATGAGATAATCTCAGATGAATTGCTTAATTTGGAGGTGTATATATTATGAGATTCTTGTTTTATATGAGTGTAACAATTCCCACAATTTTGGGCATGGTCCACAAAGTTTTGAGATTTTGTAATTTGTTTATTTGCTTTTGATGTTGACAATTATGTTGAAATACCCCTCAAATCTTGGCCATGCATGTCTTCTTGTGATGGATATATGCTTCATTTAAGCCCTTTCTTTTGTTGTTACATGATGCATTTTATTCATTTATTTGGTCCCAAAAGGTCAAGGTTTGACTTTTATAGTCAAATTAGTAATCTTACATCTCATTGATCTACAATATTTGATCCAATGGCTTAGTAGAAATAACCTTAAAGTGAAAACAATTTGCTTAGAATTTGATTTTGCAAACTAGTTCAAGTAAAAAGTTCTTGCATATTTTTCTTATTTTCGTCGGCGTCCATATTTTGGACACTGCACGACGGTTCATTTGTTCAACCGGCCACTAACAATCAAAAGAGGCGTCATCTACAGTTTTCCATCGGTTTTGTCTTGTTCGCTTAAAACCGACAAGTTTACTTGTGTGTGGTCCATTAGCTAACCGAACTCGAGGTGGGGGTGGTTTTCAAAACAATGGTTACCTTCATTAAGAAAATTCCTTCCAAGATATTGGTGTTTTTGTTTCATTTATACCATATTATTGGTCTTGTTTCTTGTAAATTCTTGTTTTGTTCCTTTTTAATATTAATGAAACCCTAAAAACATGGGCCTCATGTTTCTACCCTTTGCACATCAAGTATCCCTAAATATTGTAACTATTTGTCCCTTTCTTTTCCAAATATTTTTTTTTTTATATTTGTGTGTTTTTTAGTTAATTTAGTAATTAATTTATTCTAGTCTGTTTTCTGTGACTTAAACACTAGATTATGATGAATTTGGACAAAAAGAGTTTAGTTTTGGGAACCAACCCGGCCAAAATGGAGTGGGCCCGGTTCTATCTAAACTTGGGTCTAGCTCAACCGCTGAGCTCCACCCAAAGGCTAGCCCACTTGGTGAGACGAAACCCGCTTCTATGCCACCAGCTAGTGTCATGACCCGACTCATTTTGATCATGGTGTGGCGCAAGCTTATCAGAAATCCAAACACGTATTCGAGCTTAATTGGACTCACATGGTCCCTAGTCTCATTCAAGTATGTCACAAGTTTTTTTCGCTTTCACAAGGTTATTTTGTCTTTTCCCGAGCGTAAATTACTTTTTTTTGTAGGTGGCACGTTCAAATGCCTGCGATAGTTGCAAAATCCATCGCGATTTTATCTGATGCCGGTCTTGGCATGGCCATGTTTAGTCTCGGTATGTTGACTTTTTATGTTTGAAGTAAAACACCCTTAACTTCAAAGTTTATGTGCTTTCTGGTAACGGGTTCTCACAGTTTAAAAAAAAAAGTTGTAGAATAACAAATATACCACCCCTAAACTTCAAAGCTTCCGCACCTTCGCAGGTTTGTTCATGGCATTGCAGCCAAAAATTATAGCTTGTGGAAACTCGGTTGCAGCCTTTGCCATGGTGGTTCGTTTCTTGACTGGTCCGGCGGTCATGGCGGCTGCATCAGTCGCGGTTGGACTACAAGGAACATTGCTACATGTGGCCATAGTTCAGGTACTAATTTTGACCATTGGAAGTCAAATTATTGACTTTTATTTTGACTAATATATTTGTGATTGTTAATGAAATACCAGGCTGCTCTTCCTCAAGGAATTGTCCCCTTTGTGTTTGCTAAAGAATATAATGTCCATCCTGATATACTTAGCACAGGGTTAGTTTTTGTTCTACTTTCATGCATTAATAATGACTTGTACATAAAAGTTGTACACAAAAAATGTGACACCAAATGGTTATGAGCTTACTTGACTTGTCAAAGTTCATGTATGTGAAAATGTTATATAAAACCAGGGGTGCTTGAGCTTAGCTCGGCTCGATTCAAGGTTCATGTCGTAGGTAGTTTATTATTTATTAATTAGTTTATATTAATTATAATTACTATTTATATATAATTTATTTATTTTCTCATATATTTATAAAAGATATTTATTATTATTAAAAAATATATTTAATATATTAGTTATTCATTATACAAATAGTGGGCTCGTTTAGACACGCGAGTTGGCTCGAGCTTGATAAGTCAAGCTCAGGCTCGGGCTCGTTTACTAAACAAATTTATTTTTAGGCTCGAGCTTATTTAAGCTCGCCTCGTTTCGAACTTCTTTCGAGTAGCTTACGAGTAGCTCAGCCCATTTACACCTTTGGGTAAAACACAAAATTGACAATTCTTGATGTGAAAATGTACAAGGTATAATGCATGGGTTACATGTTTTGTCTTGCAGGGTTATTTTTGGAATGTTGATAGCTCTACCAATCACTCTGGTGTACTACATTGTGTTGGGGCTTTAAGTGAATGGGTTTTGACCCTTGTCCTGTTTGAAGAAGTTTTGTTTTGGTGTGTGTGTGTGTGTGTGTGGGGGGGGGGGGGGGTGTTTGATAACAATTGAAATTATTGTAGTGTTAACTAAGTGACGAGTAAAGGATAAGCAAGGATGGGTTTGGGGAGAGACATAAATGTAAGTTTTTGTAAGAAGGCATTGGGTGCAAGTAAATTAATATTTTGTCTCTCTAGTTTGTTGTGTGATTGCATTCGGTATTCACTTCCCTTGCACTTTTGATTCCCAGAAAATTAAAGTTTTTTTATTCTCTTTTGAAAAATGTTTACCATCCATAACTCGGTTCTAAGTAATAACTTAAAAGTTATATAAAAAAACTAAATGCAAAGTAGCTTTGATAACGTTATGTTTGTGTTTCGATTACTTGTAGATTGGTACTCACAACTCGGTTTCAAAATGAATTTATATCAAGACATAGATAAAGACAGGCATGTCGTAACTGCAGATTCAAAATTTTATAAAAATATCGTATATTTTTTTGAAGTTATATAAATTTCGAAAGTTATATGAGAAAAAAAATATATCATGCATAAATCAATCATAATAATACAATAATGTTTTTTTTAGTATTCAATTCACTTTGTACGTGTTATATAAGTGATGATTAATCATAGATTAATGAGATATCATGCTCAAAGTAAAGTATGTAAATAGATACTGGTCGAAATTGTTGATTATTCAAATGAAACGTGTGCATTTAAATGAAACTAGTTTTTACCTGACGCCCTATTTTACGTATGAATTCTGCAGTTTTCATTATCAATTTGGTTTATTAAAGTATTGCTACAGTACATGCATTTGGTCTAACAAATCAATTTACGAAATCATTAAAGGAAGGAAAAAAACCTAAAAGAATGTAAAAGAAACTAAAAGAACAATAATAATTTTATTAAAGTTTGGATAATGTAAAAAAACGAAAGGGAAAACGAAAACAAATTAACTTTATTATATTTTGAGGACTATATAGTAAATTTTAAAACTGGATGGTAATAATGTAAACTATTAAAGTTAAGGGTTCTAATTAGAGGCTCCTAATTTACCAAAAAAAAAAAGAGAGAATTACTTAGGGGCTCTTTGGGATTTCATTTTCTTAACTTCTTATAACTTATAACTTTTTTCAAAATAAGTTTTTTAAAAAATGATGTTTGGGTAATAGTTTAAAAAGGAATATTTGTGCTTTGAAAATAATTGTTTGAAAAGTCAGTTGGTTGTGACTTTTTAAAAAAGAAGAAAAAGAGATGGAATCCTAAACACCCTCGACATGATTCAAACTCAAGTCTGACGAGAGTGTTCTCCACCACACCACTTTCATTTTTTTGAAAGGTGTGAATTATTCGTGAATGTCGGAAGGTCTAGATACGTGTCTTAATCGGGTTCGCGCTAGAGAGTCCTCTCGCACAATAGATCCCCAATTTAAACCCCTAAATGAGAAACCCCTATCACCCAGACTTGAACTTGAGACTTGGAGGGGAAAACTCACCAGAATCTACTATAGGTGAAACTTAAATACCCGTGACCACCACTAGAGCACTAGTGATGGTTCACTATACCACTTTCATCATTTGTCTTATAATCTATAGATAGTAACGCTGCAATCGGGAAAGAAAAAATTACTTTAGTGAGCAGCCGACTCCCTTCACAATTGCCAGCTGCACTTATCCCTCCTATACGTTTTATATATTTTTACTTTACTCTAACTTCACAACCTTCACAATAAGGCCACTTGGTATACTCTAACATCCAGGGGTGTTAATCCTAGTTGGCATCCGTTAACACTTGTTATACCGCTCCTGAAGGGTGTTAAGAGACATTAAAAGCTTCACATGTTAAGAAGTTAACTAGGAGAGAGAGGGAGGAAATCAAGCATTGCAAAATTTACACACACAAAACATGCTATATATATGTATTTTAATTAATTTAAGCGGCGTTAACAGGGGGTTAAACAATTTCCTTGTTATGAGGTGAAGTGAAAGAGAGTCAAGTAGGTGATGTGACGTCTACGTGTAGTTAAGGGATGTGAAAGTATACCCATAGCCTAAGTTGGCATTTTTCTATACCACGTTATAACAAGGGAAAATAATGAAATTAGCCTATGACTAATCCACTTTTCCAAAATAGCCGGCTGAAATTGTCAAATATCTTTATAGAAACAAAACAAATGTAACCGATTTACAAGAATGAATCCAATCTAAGCATAAAAAAACTCTCAACAAAAAACACACAACTAATCGATTAGATCACTAACATGATGGCCTATATTCACTAACTCTCAACCTAACGAATAAACGAACGATCAACGCTCAAATCGTAGTAGAGGATAATCTGCGAGACAACGAAACTAAGATAAACACTAGAAGAATCATCCAGAAGAAGTGTATGTTTGTGTGTGAGAAATATCTGAAGGTGATCTCTTCTACCCTTTGTGAAACACACATATATACACGGATTAATAAAACCTTGGCCCATGTGAAGAATCAGCATCCATTAGTTGCCCATGCACATAAACAACCCATGAGAACAACTGCTAGAAGCCGGATCTCCTATTCAATCAGCCCACAACTCAGCTGCATCAGCCAACAACACGATCATTTAATAGTCCAGACCTCAAAATATAACAAACAAAATATTAAGAGTTAATTACTGTTTTCGTCCTTGTGGTTTGTCAAAAATCACCATTTAAATCCATTAGTTTAAAAATTGCGATTTCAGTACCTGTGGTTTCACTTTCGTAACCATTTCACATAGGGTAGAAGAGATCACCTTCAGATATTTCTCACACACAAACATACACTTCTTTTGGATGATAAAGCAATACTAGAGATATTAAAACTGAAGTATAAAGGTTTTCACTTTTAACAGCCCCCTCAGTTTTAATCTTTCTATACTAATAAATGAAAATCTTTTTTGGACACGTGTCACTTTCTGGTGCTTTCTCACCTTATTTTCCTATTTATCCCTTATTTTAAATAATAATAATAATTTTAAACAAAAGTATTAGATAAGAATAAATATTTAAATAAGGATAAACATTTATTTTTATTATGATCATATTAAATAATAATAATAATAATTTTAAACAAAAAAAATTAGATAAGAATATAAACGTTTATTTTCATTATGATCATATTAAATAATAATAAACAAAAAATTAGTTAAGAATATATATTTAACAAAGTAAAATGCTATAATAAGTAGATAGTACATTAAAGTTAATTTTTAAAAGATAGATCTTGACGACTGTATGTGTTAACATATGACATTATATTTTATTAAACACATATAATATATGAGTTTTTCTTAAAGATATATCTTTTTTGTTATTTATTATATAAAATTACATTTATGCAAAATAAAAAAAAAACAAAGTAAAATTTTATAATAAGTAAATTGTACACCAATGTTCATTTTTAAAATATAAATCTTGATGACTGTTTGTATTAACATATGACATTATATTTTATTCAACACGTAACACGTGCAATATACGAGTTTTTTTTAAATATATCTTTTTATTATTTATTATATAAAATTATATTTATGCAACCCGTGTAATACACGGGGTTTTAACCTAGTATCATTAATTAACCGAAACACTTACACATGTATGAATTATTTTTTGGCAAAAAAAAAAAAAGAAAAAAAAAAAAAAACCTTTGTGAACACATCCACCAACAGAAAACATGAATTCGCACAATGATAACCATCCAACTAGAAAAACTTGGTATCCAAACTTCTTTAGCAGTTGGCATGGTTTTGCAAAGTTGAACCAAGTCCACTTGATGAATACGTTTGGTCGTGTGTTGGGCCGCCCAGACGTGAACCCAATATTTGAATCAAGCATTTAGCCCATCTCCATTGAAGAGTATTATGCAAAAAATAACAAATACAAGAAAGCACATGTATTAACAACTATTACTAGAGAAATTGAATTGAACACACAATTTTCATGCCCAACTTCAACACCCCCATGATTCAATATCCAAAAACATCAAGAATATTATGACTGTTAAACAACTCAACATGTAGGCATCCTGGTTTATAAAAAAAAAATATTTCCAACTGTCACATGACATATAACAAGATTCTGAACAAAATGAAAAAATATCAGATAACACTTTCTCAAGTACCAGAAATATTTTCTAAACAACCATTTAAAAAAATATAATATTTATGTCAGAACTTAAAAAATTCATTTGATTAACTAAAAAAAAATTATAACTTCCCAAATCCATGAATCATAATATACTGAATCACATGATTCAAAAATTAATATGACGAAACAAGAATTACACAATTCTACATCGGACATCAATTATACAGCCGCTATAGCTACCAACAACACCGGCTCTGTGAGCATAACCAAAGGGCCACTATAGCTACCAACAACAAGAGTTGTCTGATCAGATGGAGCAGCACTTGCCTGAGGAACCTCTGGATCACCCGCGGGCCCTGATACTATAAGTTGCAGGGGCAGTTTGTTGTAAAAAAACTCTCGGTCTCCTCGGTAGTTTGCAAGAAGTTAAACTCCGGCTCCGAGAATTGAGGGACCTTCAGTGCATCCTTAAGAAACATCGTAGTACCTACAAAATAAAAGACAAATCTCAATTTAAAGAAAAAATAATTGACTCCGGTTAACTGAAGCAACACTACTCACCATCTCCCTTATTAACAACTAGAGGCTAGTCCCTATCCCCTTGTGTCCAGATCCTACTAACCCGGCCTAGCAACAAAAGATGCTCAGGTAGACGGCGAATAGGACTCCGGTTGTCAACTAAACCTTGTGAAGAACCAAGAAATCGAAGTTAGGCCGGAGCCTGTTATCGAGAGTTTGGCTCCTGTAAGCTGACTGGATGACGGTCCTGCAAAACAGAAAACCGTTAGGCTCAACGCAGAGATGGGAGGGCCCCTCTGCGAGCACCCTCCGGCGTGAGGATAAGTATAGGTAGAGAGAGAAAATATAGAGAGAAAATAAGGACGGAGGTTCAGAAAATCGTACTTGACATTGTACTTTGGTGAGGTATTTATAGTGGTCAACTGAGATGACGTCATTCGTCCAGACGCACTCGAACGAAGGTTCGTCCTCGGAGTTGCGAGGAGAGCGGACATATCTGAGGTGCCCGTACAAGTAGAGAGCATGGGGACGGACATGTCTGGTTCGTCCTAGAGGATCATGTCCGGCCTCGGATGTGTATCTTCAAGTCCCCTAGTTTGTTAAGTTCTGTAAGGGACTTAGCAAAATGTTTTGTGCAAGTTGTTTTTTGTCCGAGTGACATGTCAATGTAGGAGTGGTTCTGGTGTAGTGACGTGGTGCGATCTGAATGGCTATGACGTGTCGCGGGTGACTGAAGTTACTTGACTGTTAGTCACCGGCTTGTGACGGTTACGTAACCCTGCATCGGGAATCACGAGAGTCTGCAGAAGTGACGGTTTGATTTGACTGCCCTTAACCGCCTTACTTTTCCTATAAAATCTGATTTTACTTTTTTCATTTTTACCCTTTCTTCTCTCGTTTTCTTCACTCATCTGTTATCCTCTTATCACCTTCTTCGACTTCTTTTTCTTCTTAAAAGGTGCGTCTCCTTTATAGGTTACTTGTTATGACTCCTGGTAAGGACAATATGTCCGCGAGTGTGAGCATTCTTACCCAACGTTAGTTGGATAAGTTTGTTAGAGAGTATAGGATCCCCATGGACCTTCACCCGGTGCTTCCCTCTAAGGACGAGACCATTTATCCCTTTTGTCAAGGGAAGTTTCCCTTCTATACTCGCGTCTGTAATTTCGCGAACTATAGGATCCCGTTCTCCCGTTTCTTGATTAGGGTTTTACAATTTTTTAGGGTTCACATTAGTTAAGTCAACCCATTCGGATTAAGTCGCATCAGTCATTTTGAACTTTCCTGCCACACCTAGGATCGGAGGCCGGATTTGAAAGTTTTTCGATATTTCTACGAATTTATAACCGTCGGAGACTGGTACACGTTTGCCCATCGGAAGAGTATACCTCCTCCTTCCTCTGACGAACGATCTAGCCTAAAAAACTGGAAAGATAATTTTTTCTGGTTGGACGATCCTTGCCTTCCGGAGGATATGAGGTGGCGTTTTAAGGATCAGTCTATGTCTTTCGACCTGGGTGAGGACTTCGTCTTCGACCAGGAACTGGCGCGTGCCCTGATTGAGCATAAGTCCCCTATCCATCCCCTTCATGAACACTTTCTTTTACTGGGCCGACTTTGTTTTTCTTAGAGCCAAGGGGATGGGGATTGGCCGGTTATTCGCCGAAAGCGTGATTGTAAGTTCCGACCCTTTACCTCCCCTTCGGCACTTTTACTTTTTGCTGATTTACTGACTCCTTTTTATGAAATGTAGGTGTCATAATGTCTCTTCGGGATGCTCTGAAGGTTCCGAGCTTTGATGTTTTTTATTTCGACCTGGAGGACCAAGGTGAAGATGAAGTTCCTCTAATAAAACAAGTGGCCTCTTCAGCCCAAGAGATTCGTCCTGTCATTCCTCAAAGTACATCCGAACAAGCTGCTGCAGACACTACTTCATCTGTTCCTACGCCCATAAAGGACACGGCTGGTTCTTCCGGATCTTAAGCTGGAAAGAAATCGATTTTGGACGATGTGGATAGTGACCCGGAGATTCGTAGTTTGGATGATGCCCTTGAGTATCGTCCTTCTTCTGGCTCTTTGAAGAGCAAGGGTATTATGCATGAGGTGGATCCGCAAGCTCTTGTTCGTAAGAGAAAAACTGAGTCTGTTCAGATCCGTTCCTCTGACCCTCTTCCGATGCCGAGGGTAAAGAAAGTGAAAAAAGGTTCCTCTCTCTCCGATGGCGATGTGATGATTGAATTAGATGAACACCTGACTGGTGGCAAGTTTTCCAGGGAAGAAGTTGCACGAGCACGATCCGAACCAACCCCTGCCTTTTCTGTGGTTTTCTTCCTACAAGTGAAGTTGAAAGTATGGAGACGGAGATTCCTGAAACTGTGAGTAAAGAGAAGGAGAAAACTCATGACGGACCGAAGGTGGTGACTTTCTCAGCTACGATTTTGGACTCGCCTTTGGGTCCGGACCGTTTTCTTGATGACGAGGAAGACCAAGTGTCCTCTCTTCCTCCATCTTGGTTCGGACCTGAGTTGATGTCCTTTTATCGATATGCAGATGTGTTTTCAGACGAGATGGAGATCGATCCTGCAACAGCTGAAGAAAAGTTTATTCCGGATTGGGATATCCGGAATAAAGATTCGGTAATGGATGAGCTTGTTGCCAGGACACTTCTTTTCAACATTAGCACCCCGCTAGACCATGCTCGGAGCCGAAGGATGAAAAACCAGGATCTAGGTGCCGCGGTTTTAGCTAATCAAGCTCAATCAAACATTTTTGTGACGGAGCTATACCGGAGGTGGGTTGAGGCGGAGTCCGTGGGGGAGAACTTGGAGAAAGAAACTCGTTCTCTGAAACGTAAGATCCAGAGGACTCCGGAGACGGAGAAAAAGATTGCTCAGCTCACTTCAGATCTCCAAGCTCAGCAAGAGAAAGTTAAATCCTTGACTACTCAGAGTCAATCATCACAGGCTGCAGCTGCTTCCACGGTGAAGACAGGGATAGAGTAGCCACGGAGTTAAAAAAATTCTCTGAGTCCATGCAAAAGAAAGATGAGGAGCATAAAACGGTTTTGGCGAAGATGGAAGAATCTTTCAATAGTGCTCGTCTAGCTTACGCGAACATGATGGCAGGTACGTACCTTATTCATTGTGATTCTTTTTGCATTATTATTTCTAACACTTTCTTTAAAGCGGGACGTGCTAAAAACAGGGGAGGCCGATCTGAAGGCTCAGATTGAAGAGATGAAGTGTAACCATGAAGCCAAGATTGAAGAGATCAAGAAAGAGAATGTTGCCTTGAAGGCCTCGGTAGATGATCTCCAAGTGACAAAGACCTGACTTCTTTCGGAAGGGGCGCGACTCCTTGCTAAAAATATTCACAAAGGTCCGGAGATGACTGCCGCTGTAAATAATGCGATGAGCGCCGTTGGTGTCAACTCCGGTCTTCACAACGGCTATCTCCATGCTTTAAAGAAAAAGACTCCTTATGCAGAGGTTCCGATGCTAAATCGTAACGCAGCGGAGGAGCTGAATGCGGCGGTTGCTTGTTTTGACTCTCTTGTCTTTCCAGTGGTCGAAGATCTTCCGAAGTTGGTAAACGAACCGTTATCCAAGATAAAGGAGGCTCTTACTTTTGCGAACAGTGGATCTTCGGAGGAATGAGGTGGACATGCCCGGTTTCTTGGGGTATGCACATTGATAGTTTTTAATTTGTTAAACTGTGATTTTCAGAAGGTGGACATATCCGGTCACTTGGGACATGCACCTTGTTTTATGTTGAAATGTAATGATGTTCTTACCATACTTAACAATTATCCTTTTAATGTGTAAACAGTTTCAGTATCTTCCGGTTATGTAAATCCGGTTATTTTTGATGTAACCACTTCTTTGTGAATGCGTCCATGTTTTTTGTGTTTACATTTTCCAGTTTTAGAACGTTCTTTTTTAGGTACGAATCCAATTTTTACTTTTTTAGGATAATTTTATGCGAAGGAAAGAGTACGAACAAAGCCAGTTCGTTCTTGTCTTTTTAGGGTTAGCATCCCTGATTCGGCCGATTGGTATTTTTTGTGTTGCAACTTTTTATTGACAGAAACTTTAAGTATTCTATCTGATCTGTCCGGAATACGTTATCCGGTTAACACATGGTAAAACATTTAAAAAAGTCTGCAGGCAGAACCCTCCGCAGTTCTTGGAAATGCATAAAATCATTGGTGCGGGAAAAACCGTCCGCATTACAAGGAATCAAAGATAACGGAGGACGTAGCCTCCGTTTTACAAATTTATTTCAACATATTAATGAAGTTTTTCAAAGAAAACATTTCTTGAGGTGCACTCCATTCCAGGTGCGAGGGACGAGGGTTCCGTCCATCTTACTGAGCGTATAGGCACCATCTTTTCCGGCTGTCTTGATTTGATACGGACCTTCCCATCTTGGAGCCATTTTCCCTGCTCCCTCTGCCAAACTTGCCTCCTTGCTTCGCATGACGTAATCTCCAACCCTGAATCAAACCTCCTTTACTTTAGAGTTGTAATGTTTTTCCAACTCTGTTTTGTATTTCGCTTCTTGGATGGCCGCTAATTCTCTTCTTTCTTCGGCCAAGTCGAGGTTCAGGCGAAGTTCTTGTTCGTTCACTTCTTGACTTTGCTGCATGCGGGGAGTGGGTATGCCGACTTCGGCGGGAATGACTGCTTCCGTTCCGTATGTTAAACTGAAAGAAGTTTCCCTCGTGCTTGTTTTTGGCATCGTCCGGTGAGCCCACAGGACATGCGGAAGTTCATCAGCCCAAGAAACACCTTCTTTCCCCAGACGCTTTTTTATGCCCTCCACAATACTGCGGTTGGCTCTTTCTACCTGTCCATTAGCCTGGGGATGAGCAACTGAAGCAAAGTTTTGTTCGATGTGCATCCTTTCGCACCATGTTTTGAATGGTTTCTCTGCGAACTGCTTCCCGTTGTCGCTGACGATGCAGAGTGGCATTCCGTACCTGCACACTATATTTTCCCAAACAAACCTCAGTACTTGATCCCCGGTGATAATTCGGAGAGGTTTGGCCTCTATCCACTTTTTGAAGTAGTCGATGGCCACTAATAAAAACCTCACTCCTCCGGTGGAAATTGGGAAAGGACCAACGATGTCAATCCCCCACTTTTGAAATGGCCATGCGGAAGTTACGGGAACCAAATTGTTTTTTGCTCGGTGACTGATGGGAGCGTGCCGCTGACAGTCTTCACATGATTGCAATTCATTAACCGCGCTTTGGTGCATGCCCGGCCAGAAGTATCCGACGTTCATAGCCTTGGCTACGACCATTCTTGCTCCGGAATGGATGCCACATATCCCCCAGTGGATTTCTCTTATAACATAGCTAGCCTCCTCCGGAGTCAGACACTTGAGGAGCGGACCTAGAAAGGTCTTCCGGTAAAGTTTTCCATCATGGATTTGGTACTGCAGTGCCTTTACCTTCAACTTCCGAGCTTGGCCTTTCTCCTCTGGAAGAGTGCCATCCCTTAAATAGTCTAAGATTGGGGACATCCACGATTTTTCTTGTATGGAGATTGACATTACGGATTCCGTCTGATGGATGGCCGAAGCTTGTAGGGTTTCGACTAGCACTTCATTTGATAAGTGACAAAATGCTACTGATGCAAGCTTGCTTAAGGCGTCTGCCTTCTTGTTCTTGCTTCGTGGTATGTGAACTACTTTGCAAGAGTCGAACGTGGAGATCAAGCTGTTGACTTGGTTCAGATACCGGATCATGTTTTCTTCCCGTGCTTCGTATTCTTGATTGACCTGGTTGGCAACAAGTAATGAGTCGACATGGGCAAGTACCGAGGTCGCACCAGCTTTGGTTGCGGCTTGAAGTCCTGCGAGAAGGGCTTCGTACTCTGCTTCGTTATTTGAAGTTTTAAATTCGAAACGCAAAGCGTAAGTATATTCCATTCCGTCTGGGTCTATCAGAATTAGACCGGCGCCCGACCCCTCTTTACTGGAGGCTCCATCTGTATATAAATTCCATACCCTTGGAAGGACAGACTTTGCTTTGATACTTTCTCTGGTTGGAACTTCAGTAAGAAAGTCTGCCACAGCCTGGCCTTTCACTGGACCCCTAGTTCGGTAGGTAATATCGAAAGCGCTAAGCTCAATTGCCCATTTGGTAAGGCGCCCAGAAACTTCTAGTTTTCTGAGAATTTGTTGAATCTGTAGATCGGTTTGCACTTCTATATTGAAGGCTTGAAAATACCCCCGGAGATGCCTAGATGCATGTACTAGTGCAAGTGCCAGTTTCTCTATCATCGGGTACCGAGTCTCATAGTCTTTTAAAATGCGGCTCACGTAATAAACTGGTATTTGCGCTTGGTTCCGATGCACCACGAGTACTGCACTGATGGCAAAATGTGAAGCGGAGAGGTAGACTGTGACCGTTTCTCCGGTAATCGGAGCGGTCAGAGTAGGTAAAGACCCAAGACAAATTTTCAACTCCCGGAACGCTGAATCTGCCTCCTCCGTCCATTCTATTTTACCTTTCCCAGTTCGCTTTTTTAATACATTCATGAAAGAATTGGTCCAGTCGGCCACTTTTGAGACGAAACGATGGAGGGCTACCAATTTACCATTCAGTGATTGAATTTCCTTGACCATTTTAGGGGGTTGCATGGAGATTACCGCTTTAATCTTATCCGGATGCGCTTGTATTCCGGACTGAGTTATCCAGACGCCGAGGAATTTCCCTTCTTCTAAACCGAAAGAACATTTTTTGGGATTAAGCTTGAGGTTGATACTCCGAAGCCTAGTGAAGGTTTCGAGTATGTCATGATCATGTTATCTTCGGCTTTGCTTTTGATGACCAGATCGTCTACGTATATCTCTGAATTCCGACCGATCTGATCTTTGAATGCTTTATCCATCAACCTCTGGTATGTTGCCCCGGCGTTTTTTAGTCCAAACGGCATTTTGGTGTAACAAAAAAGACCTTCGTTGGTTGCGAACGCGGTCTTATCCTCATCTTCCAGAGCCATCTGCATTTGGTGATAACCTTTGTATGCATCCAAGAAGCATTTAAGACGAAAACTGGATAGAGAATCAATTTTCAAGTCGATCTCTGGCAGAGAGTAACAATCCTTTGGACATGCATTGTTTAGATCGGAGAAATCAACACACATTCTCCAAGTTTTATCTTTCTTTGTTACCATCACCGGATTGGAGACCCATGTTTGATACCGTACTTCCCTGATGATTCCAGCACTTAAAAGCTTCCGCACATCCTCGGAGATGGCTTTATGACGGGCTGGGGCCATGTTCCTCTTTCTTTGAGCGACTGGCTTTACTGAATGCGATACTTTCAATTTATGCTCAGCCAAGCACCGAGGAACTCCGACCATGTCAGAGGTTTGCCATGCGAATACATCAAGTGAACTAGACAGGAGCTTCCACAACCATTTTTTGGTATGTTCGGGTTTTTTTTTCTGGAAAATGTGGATGTATAGCCCATTCTTCTGTGAGGAGGGACGGAGGTTGCACATTTCCTTCGCTTTGTCGTACTTCAGCTATATGAACTGCCAATTTGGAGTGAAGAGTTGCTACTCCTGCTTTGGTGGGAAACTTTAATGATCCATGGATGGTTGAGCTGATAATACCGAAAGCGCACATCCCTGGTCTCCCTAGTATAACGTTGTGGATGGAATTTGCTCCTACTACTAGGTATGTCAAGTTGACGGTTCTAACCAGGCTTCCGGTTCCCAACGTTGTTGGCAGGGTGATTTGCCCAATCGGTTGCACCACTTCTCCGGAGAAGCTGACCAACGACATGGAGACTTGTATCAGTTTTGCTTTAGTTTGTGGCGCTAGCTGTTGGAAACACTGTTGGTACATAATTTCGGTGGCGCTTCCGCTATCAACATAGATTCTTCAAACCTTGTGGCCCGCTATTACTGCAGATACTACGATTGGTCCGTCTTTGATTTCACCAGGGGTTATTGGAGGGAAAGCGATCGGTTGTTGCATCCAAACGGCCATATGATGATTGGATCGCTTAATGCCTTGGCTATTTACTTTCCTAATCATGCAAATTGCTGGTTGGTTGTTCGGATTATCTGTTGCACTTCCCGAAGATTTCCCCTCTTTTACTTCCTTTACCAGGTGCGATAATTTGCCGGACCGTACTGCTTTTTCTATCTCTTGCTTCAAGGACCAACAATCGTCCGTATTATGGCCACGCGCATGATGGTACTCGCAGTATTTTTTGGAGTTTTTATCGCCTGGATTTCGGAGCTTTGGCGGAGCTGGAAAGTTTGCTCCTTCGGCACTGAGGATATCACTCGGAGTCTTGGAGAGATCTGATAGGTTATAAAACCTTGATCCGGAACTTCTTCCTCGTTGAGGTCTATCATTTCTACTGTAAGGGTGCGATCGTCCCCTATTCCCGGACGGAGTTTTGTCGAACACTGATCCGCCGTTTCTCTTCCAGGAGGACATCTTGTGCTCCGATTCTGGTGCCGGATTACACGCGTTTTTTCCTCGTGCAAATGCTCTAGCTCGCTCCATGAGCACCTCCATTGTTTTAGGGAGGTTTTCACGTAACTTTTCGACCAACTGGTTGTTTCGGACTCCATGGCAGAATCCGGATATCCTTAACTGGTCCACTACTCCGCTGATCTGCATGCTTTCTCGGTTGAACCGATCGATGAAATTATCCAAAGATTCCCCATCCTTCCTTAGGATGTTATGAACTTCAGTGATTTCTTTGGAGTAATGCCTCTGTTGGCTAAAGTTCTGGAGAAATAATCTTCGGAGTTCTTCAAAGTCATTAATCTCACCTTCATTTAGGGCATCAAACCATACCCGGGCAGCGCCGGTTAATGTTTGTGCGAACATGAAACACCATGCCGGCATCGGCCATTGTTCTACTCGTGCTGCCCCATCGAAATCAAACATGTGATCGTCCGGATCAGTGGTACCATCGTATTTCTTGACTGTGGTTGGCATTTTTAGCTTTGGAGGGAGCTTAGCGTGCGTGATACGAGCACTGAATTTGGACTTAGCAGTCATGGAAACCGGATGATACGGCTTAGTGAGTTACGGATCAGGAGCTACTTCCATTTGCGTTTCATTTCGTATTGCCATCGCTGGGGATGGTCCGGAAGATCCCTGCATGTACCCAATATAAGTTTCCGAAGTAACTACCATGGAGAAAGTTGGTGAAGTAAAAATTGTAGGACCCGTAGTCCTTACCGGTGTTTCCTCATGGAAGTGCCTAGTTCATAAACCGGGGATCTCTTCATCTCTAGCCTGTTGGGCTTTTAGTCTTCGTAGAAGACTTGCATTTTTAGACAGAAACTCCGCATCAAATTCTGATGCTTGGAGGTGGGAATCAATATTGTGACAACTCGAAATCTAGAACCTTTCGTTGTAACTTGCTTGTACGTTATGTGACTAGTTAAAATGATAACGTGAACCTTTTTATGTGATAAGTGCTTTGTTATGTGTGCATTTGTATATATATGTGTACGTGTTTTATGTGAACCGAGAACCCAACCCGAGAACAAAGAACCCGACTCGAGACCATGAGGTCTCGAGTGGACTTGGGCCGAGAACCTAGTGGCCGGTTGGGCCTTTGGGCCGTGAACCCCCACTCGAAACCCACTAAGGGTGCACACTTGGAACTTGACTATATATACACCACCTTAGTTAGTTTTTACCATTTGTTGAACATTAGAACACACACACACCCTCCTACTTCTCTCTCTAAACCTAAGAACACAAACACTTCATCATTCTTGGATCTTTGGACTTGGATCGGCTCACACACACACACCCGGTTGGAAGCTTTACACACACCCTCGAAACCCATTAACCGGTTAGTGTTTTTAAAGATTATGGTTGAATGCTTAGTGTTAGTATGTTCATGTTATGTTTGTATGATGAGATTATGTGATAATATGGTAGTTAACTTAGTTATGCATGATGTTTTGAAAAGAAATCGGTTCATGAATGTTCTTGTTATGTGTGGAACTATGCATAAATGCTTAATGTAAAAATGGGTTCATTGTATGTTAAAAGGTGAATGATGATATTGGTTGCACTTGGATTTGGATCCGAAAAGTTGGGTGTTTATACTAAACAAATCGGCTAATGAACATGTTTGTCATATAGGATGCATGATAGTAAATTGTATTTTGATTGTTGTTCATAGTGTTGGTTGAATAAGTGATTAATATGTTATGAACTTGATGAACACATGTTTGAATATGTGAAGAACACTTTGAATGATAGTTGAAGATTGAAAACCCTTGTGATTTTGATCCATCTTTGACCAATAACCTGATTAGGAAAACTGTTAGTGGAATGCTATTGGTTATTTCCGGATTTGGGCCTGATTATATTGTACCACTAATCTGACTACATCTGCATCAACACGTGAACTTGAAAACGACTGCTACCGACTCGCAATCACGCAGTTGCGACTCGCAACCACAGCGTGATGACTCGAGACCACGCGGTTTGCGACTCGCAACCATAGCAGGACAAGCCGAAACCACAGGTTACGAGTCCCGTTGCGACTCGAGACCTTAGCATGATGAACCGAGACTACGGTTGCGACACCGGTTGCGACTCGCAACCATCCATGATCAACACACAGCATGACTCGAGACCATGCTTGCGAGTCCGGTTGCGACTCGAGACCACACTTTGGGCCTTAGTTAGTGGGCCGGACTTATGAACTTCTGTGCTACTGTTGATGAGTTATTTGGGCCTGTTATCACGAGCCCAACTGTTTGGACTTTGAACATGTGATTAACTGTTACCTATGAACTGCTACTGATTAAACGTGTCTGCCATATGTGTTGAACATTTGTGCACTACTTGGTTCGAATCTGATTATACGTGATAACCGTGATAGGACGTTATTGACTACTTGCGACTTGATTGACTTTCTGTGATTAACTGCCGAGCAAACCGAGGTGAGTTCACACCCTCTACAAAGCATGGGATTCCCTGGGTTGGGAACTGGGTTAAGGAACGTGGGTTCCTCGTCCTCCTTGGGCAGGACGTCAGTGGTTCAGGAATGTGATTCCTCGTCCGGATGGACGGATAAACGTACTAGACTAAAACTCTATCACGAAGTCCCTCCTTTTTGTATCGACTAATCGCCGGGCCAATGGCGAGCGGGTCATTAGTTAGATAGCGCTATTTAGGTCTGACAAGCCTCACACCGTGCCGCAGAGGACGGGCGTGAACTAATGGATCTGGGGCACGTCAATGATGATAGACATTGATGTTTTCAGGGCACATAAACATGACTACAGTCAGCAATCGATACGGTAACGAGTCTAGTATACACATGGGGTAGCCCCCACGGCTGGAGAGCCAGATGATGTACATGGGGTAGCCCCCACGGCCGAAATGCCTGATAACTACATGGGGTAGCCCCCACGGCCGGAGTGCCGGAGTAACTGGGAACGAACTGGTCACGTTTTTAAAACTATGGGGTAACCCCCACGGCAGGATGCCAGATAAAGTAAACTGTTTTCGAAACAACTAAAACGAACGCCCACCCGTGAACTCACTCAACTAGTTGTTGACTCGTTACTACATGCTTTGCAGGACCATAGGTACTCAGTGGGAGCTTGCATGGAGGAGGATCGTTGTGGGACAGGGATTGCTACAAGACTATGTTAAACTTGAAACTTTTGGAACTTATGTTACAACTTTAAACTTATGCTTCCGCTTACAACTTAAACTTATTTGTTTTGGAACACCAATCGTATTGGTTAAACTTTTATAATTACTTATATGCTTGTTCAGTATGATTGGTGGCTGGATCCTGGTCAGTCACGCCTCCAAGCGGTAGTACTCCGCAGGTGGGATTTTGGGGGTGTGACAGATTGGTATCAGAGCCATTGGTTATAGTGAACTTGGTTTTAATAAAGGAGAAACGTTTTTGTTAAAACCAGACTATAACCGGTTTAGTGCTCAACGGTCCACAACGACACTTCGCTCCTCATGCAAGGCTCGACGTTCTAGGTAATATAATGTATGTATATGGCCTACTTGTTAGTTGCGTAGTACATTGCTCATGGTATGCTTGACTAGTATAACTACTGTTGTTTGAACACATGCGTACTTACTCTGTCCTACTATCGTGCTTTCGCGAACCTCTCTCACACGTATTGCTTTTATTATGAAGAACCATGTCTGGACGCGTTAACATGACACAAGCCCAGTTGACGGCTTTGATCAACGAGCGAATTGACGCAGCGCTCGCAGCTGCACACGCAGGAGGTATATCCTGCAGTCCGAAATTGTTCTAGGATCATTTGGATCCTACTCTCGTGAACCAACCTTTGTGTTAAACTCTGTCTTTTCTTTCACCTACCTTAGGTCAGTATGCTCAGGCACCGGTGTGCACTTTTAAGACCTTTATGGACTGTCGACCCACTACTTTTAGCGGAACTGAGGGAGCAGTAGGTCTCCTACACTGGTTTGAGAAACTGGAGTCTGTGTTCGAAATGTGTGAATGCCCTGAAGCGCGCAGGGTGAAGTATGCTACTGGTACTCTCGAGGGTTTGGCTCTCACGTGGTGGAATGCTCAAGTGCAGATGTTAGGGTTGGTTGCTGCCAATGCCACCCCATGGGAAACTTTCAAGGAAATGATCAGGGAAGAATACTGCAGTCGTGACGACATTCACAAACTGGAAGATGAGTTCTACAATCTCAAGATGTCGGGGTCGGAGATTGAGGCATACACTAAGAGATCGCATGAGCTTGCCTTGTTGTGTCCTACTATGGTGGATCCTCCCTACAAGCGAATTGAACTCTATCTCAAGGGCTTGGTGCCAGAGATCCAAAGTCATGTGACTTCAGCGAACTTGACTACTATCCAGCAGGTTGTACAGTTGGCTCACCGTCTCACTGACCAAGCGGTGGAGCAGAACAAGTTACCGAAGCGCATAGGTGCTGCAACTACTTCTGGTGCTTCTAGTGGGGATAAACGGAAATGGGATGGAACTTCAAGCAGGGGTTCAACTTCGGTGCAAACTCAGTCTCAGCAGAGAAAGACGGACGATCACAAGAGCCCCAGTCAGCAATCGTCTGGTGGTCAAAGTCATGGTGGGTACAAAGGAAATCACCCCAAGTGCAATCGTTGTAGCCTACACCACAGTGGGCCATGCACCAGGGGCAACTGTCATCGATGCAACAAGCCTGGTCATGTTGCAAAAGATTGCAGGAGCGCATATCCCGTCAATCAGAATCGTCAGCAACCTCAGCAGAACCAGCGACAGCAGCAGGGTAACAACAAAGGGTGTTTTCAGTGTGGAGCTGAAGGTCATTTCAAGAAGGATTGTCCCCAACTGAACCAGAACAACAACAATAATCAGGGGAATGGTAACAATGGGAACAACAACAATGGTGCTAGGGGACGTGTGTTCGTGATTGGCCAAGGTGAAGCAAGGAATGATCCCAACGTGGTGACGGGTAAGTTCCTTCTCGACGACTTTTATGTTACAGTCTTATTTGATTCGGGTGCCGATACTAGTTATGTGTCACTAGAAGTTAGTAAGATGCTTAAGCGTATTCCTACACCCCTGAGCGACAAGCACACTGTAGAGCTAGCTAATGGTAAGAGTTTGGAAGCCTCTCACGTAGTCAAGGGTTGCCAGCTTATTCTCGCTAACCAGACTTTCTCTATCGATCTTATTCCTATTGTCTTGGGTAGTTTCGACGTTGTCATTGGGATGGATTGGTTATCCCAACACCGAGCAGAGATTCTTTGCAACGAGAAGATCGTTCGTATTCCTGGTTTAGGTAGTGAACCTCTCATGATTCGTGGCGACAAGAGAAGTGCTGTTGAGAACATCATCTCTCTTCTTAAGGCTCAGAAATGCTTACGAAAGGGCCACACTGCGATTTTGGCTCTAGTTACTGATACCACAGAGAAGGAGAAGAAGCTAGAGGATTTTCCGGTTGTACGCGACTATCCTGAGGTATTCCCTGAGGAATTACCTGGTCTTCCGCCCCATCGCCAAGTCGAGTTTCAGATTGATCTAGCTCCTGGAGCCGCGCCTGTAGCCCGTGCACCTTATCGTTTAGCGCCATCAGAGTTGGAAGAACTCTCCACGCAACTACAAGAACTCTTGGATAAGGGTTTCATTCGTCCTAGCTCATCGCCTTGGGGAGCTCCAGTGTTATTTGTGAAGAAGAAGGATGGTAC
This sequence comes from Helianthus annuus, assembly GCF_002127325.2. Lineage (NCBI taxonomy): Eukaryota > Viridiplantae > Streptophyta > Magnoliopsida > Asterales > Asteraceae > Helianthus > Helianthus annuus. The sequence goes on from NC_035445.2 coordinate 7,406,042, forward strand.
CTTCAGAATGTGTATCGACTATCGCGAACTCAACAAAGTGACTGTGAAGAATCGTTATCCTCTACCGCGTATTGACGACTTGTTCGACCAGTTGCAGGGGTCGAGCTACTATTCAAAGATCGATCTGAGATCGGGATATCACCAGCTGAGAGTTCGGGAAGAGGATGTCTCTAAGACGGCCTTTAGGACTCGATATGGGCACTATGAGTTTCTGGTCATGCCGTTTGGGCTGACGAACGCACCGGCAGTTTTTATGGATTTGATGAATCGAGTGTGCAAACCGTATCTGGACAAGTTTGTTATAGTCTTCATCGACGACATCCTGATCTATTCTAAGAGCAAGGAAGAGCACGAACAACATCTACGACTTATTTTGGAACTCCTTCGGAAGGAACAGCTTTACGCAAAATTCTCGAAATGCGACTTCTGGCTTCGTGAAGTCCATTTCCTAGGGCATGTGGTGAACAAGGATGGGATTCACGTTGATCCATCCAAAGTGGAATCTATTAAGAACTGGCCTGCGCCTCGCACACCAAAGGAAATTCGCCAATTTTTGGGATTGGCAGGATATTACAGGAGATTCATTAAGGATTTTTCTAAGATCGCGCAGCCTCTCACCTTACTAACGCAGAAAGGCGTTGTTTATCATTGGGGAAATGCACAAGAGTTAGCTTTTCAGCATCTAAAGGATAGACTTTGTAGTGCACCTATCCTTTCACTGCCAGAGGGCACAGAAGATTTTGTGGTTTACTGTGATGCATCAATTCAAGGTCTTGGTTGTGTATTGATGCAACGAGATAAAGTCATAGCTTACGCCTCACGACAACTTAAAGTTCACAAGAAGAACTACACTACGCATGATTTAGAGCTGGGAGCTGTTGCTTTTGCACTTAAGTTATGGCGGCATTACCTGTACGGAACCAAGTGCGCCATCTACACCGACCACAGAAGTTTAGAACACATATTCAAGCAGAAGGAACTGAATATGCGGCAGCGACGATGGGTCGAGCTGCTGAATGACTACGAGTGCTCTATCAGGTATCACCCGGGCAAGGCCAATGTTGTGGCAGACGCCCTGAGTCGGAAGGACACTACGCCTAAGCGCGTAAGAGCTTTACAACTCACGATACATTCTAGTCTACCTTCGCAAATACGAGCTGCTCAGATAGAAGCACTGAAACCAGAAAACGTTAGAGCTGAAGCTCTACGCGGGTCAAGGCAACGCTTAGAACAGAAGGAAGACGGTGCTTATTATGTAACAGGACGCATTTGGGTCCCACTCTATGGCGACTTACGAGAACTTGTGATGGATGAAGCGCACAAATCTCGCTACTCGGTACACCCTGGTTCGGACAAGATGTACCACGATATTAAAACTACGTATTGGTGGCCTAGCATGAAGGCCCACATAGCAACCTACGTCAGCAAGTGTTTGACTTGTGCGCGAGTCAAGACAGAATATCAGAAACCTTCAGGCCTACTTCAGCAACCAGAGATACCACAATGGAAATGGGAGCAAATTTCCATGGATTTCGTTACTGGCTTACCTAGATCACAGCGCGGGAACGATACTATCTGGGTGATCGTGGATCGACTCACAAAATCCGCACACTTCTTGGCAATCAAAGAAACAGATAAATTCTCCACTCTAGCGGAAATATACCTCAAGGAAGTTGTTTCGAGGCACGGGGTGCCCACTTCTATTATCTCTGATCGAGATGCACGTTTTACTTCGGAACTGTGGCAGGCAATGCACAAGTCTTTTGGCTCACGTTTAGATATGAGCACAGCGTATCACCCACAGACGGACGGGCAGTCCGAGCGAACTATTCAGACATTAGAAGACATGCTTCGCGCTTGTGTAATCGACTTTGGCAACAGCTGGGAAAGGCATCTGCCACTCGTGGAATTCTCGTATAATAACAGCTACCACACCAGCATTAAAGCTGCTCCGTTTGAGGCATTGTACGGACGTAAATGCCGGTCACCCCTCTGTTGGGCAGAAGTGGGGGATAGTCAGATCACTGGTCCAGAACATGTGGTAGACACTACTGAGCGGATTGCTCAAATACGACAACGCATGGCGGCGGCTCGTGACCGTCAGAAGGCCTACGCCGATAAGGGCAGGAAACCACTTGAGCTCCAGGTTGGGGAGCGGGTATTACTCAAAGTCTCACCCTGGAAGGGTGTGGTTCGTTTTGGTAAACGCGGCAAACTCAACCCACGGTACGTTGGACCTTTTGAAATTCTTGAGAAAATAGGCAAGGTGGCCTACAGACTGAAATTACCAGCAGAACTCGGTGCAGTTCACAACATTTTCCATGTGTCGAATCTGAAGAAGTGTCTGTCAGATGAGACGCACGTAGTTCCTCTGAAGGAACTTACGATCGACGAACAGTTGAAATTCGTCGAAGAACCTGTCGAGATCACGGACCGGGATGTTAAGGTCCTCAAGAGCACTAGAATACCTCTTGTACGAGTTCGTTGGAACTCACGTCGCGGCCCAGAGTTTACCTGGGAGCGCGAAGATCGGATGAAACAAAAGTATCCCCAACTGTTTGAGAACAGTACAAACGCTACTGAGGCTGAAGCTACGGAATTTCGGGACGAAATTCCAGATCAACGGGGGGTGGATGTGACACCCCAGGAAAACCGGGAAAACCTTGCAACCTAACTAGCTTCCTCAGTGAGTGCCATCAAATTTCGGGACGAAATTTCTTTCAACTTGGGGATGATGTGACAACTCGAAATCTAGAACCTTTCGTTGTAACTTGCTTGTACGTTATGTGACTAGTTAAAATGATAACGTGAACCTTTTTATGTGATAAGTGCTTTGTTATGTGTGCATTTGTATATATATGTGTACGTGTTTTATGTGAACCGAGAACCCAACCCGAGAACAAAGAACCCGACTCGAGACCATGAGGTCTCGAGTGGACTTGGGCCGAGAACCTAGTGGCCGGTTGGGCCTTTGGGCCGTGAACCCCCACTCGAAACCCACTAAGGGTGCACACTTGGAACTTGACTATATATACACCACCTTAGTTAGTTTTTACCATTTGTTGAACATTAGAACACACACACACCCTCCTACTTCTCTCTCTAAACCTAAGAACACAAACACTTCATCATTCTTGGATCTTTGGACTTGGATCGGCTCACACACACACACCCGGTTGGAAGCTTTACACACACCCTCGAAACCCATTAACCGGTTAGTGTTTTTAAAGATTATGGTTGAATGCTTAGTGTTAGTATGTTCATGTTATGTTTGTATGATGAGATTATGTGATAATATGGTAGTTAACTTAGTTATGCATGATGTTTTGAAAAGAAATCGGTTCATGAATGTTCTTGTTATGTGTGGAACTATGCATAAATGCTTAATGTAAAAATGGGTTCATTGTATGTTAAAAGGTGAATGATGATATTGGTTGCACTTGGATTTGGATCCGAAAAGTTGGGTGTTTATACTAAACAAATCGGCTAATGAACATGTTTGTCATATAGGATGCATGATAGTAAATTGTATTTTGATTGTTGTTCATAGTGTTGGTTGAATAAGTGATTAATATGTTATGAACTTGATGAACACATGTTTGAATATGTGAAGAACACTTTGAATGATAGTTGAAGATTGAAAACCCTTGTGATTTTGATCCATCTTTGACCAATAACCTGATTAGGAAAACTGTTAGTGGAATGCTATTGGTTATTTCCGGATTTGGGCCTGATTATATTGTACCACTAATCTGACTACATCTGCATCAACACGTGAACTTGAAAACGACTGCTACCGACTCGCAATCACGCAGTTGCGACTCGCAACCACAGCGTGATGACTCGAGACCACGCGGTTTGCGACTCGCAACCATAGCAGGACAAGCCGAAACCACAGGTTACGAGTCCCGTTGCGACTCGAGACCTTAGCATGATGAACCGAGACTACGGTTGCGACACCGGTTGCGACTCGCAACCATCCATGATCAACACACAGCATGACTCGAGACCATGCTTGCGAGTCCGGTTGCGACTCGAGACCACACTTTGGGCCTTAGTTAGTGGGCCGGACTTATGAACTTCTGTGCTACTGTTGATGAGTTATTTGGGCCTGTTATCACGAGCCCAACTGTTTGGACTTTGAACATGTGATTAACTGTTACCTATGAACTGCTACTGATTAAACGTGTCTGCCATATGTGTTGAACATTTGTGCACTACTTGGTTCGAATCTGATTATACGTGATAACCGTGATAGGACGTTATTGACTACTTGCGACTTGATTGACTTTCTGTGATTAACTGCCGAGCAAACCGAGGTGAGTTCACACCCTCTACAAAGCATGGGATTCCCTGGGTTGGGAACTGGGTTAAGGAACGTGGGTTCCTCGTCCTCCTTGGGCAGGACGTCAGTGGTTCAGGAATGTGATTCCTCGTCCGGATGGACGGATAAACGTACTAGACTAAAACTCTATCACGAAGTCCCTCCTTTTTGTATCGACTAATCGCCGGGCCAATGGCGAGCGGGTCATTAGTTAGATAGCGCTATTTAGGTCTGACAAGCCTCACACCGTGCCGCAGAGGACGGGCGTGAACTAATGGATCTGGGGCACGTCAATGATGATAGACATTGATGTTTTCAGGGCACATAAACATGACTACAGTCAGCAATCGATACGGTAACGAGTCTAGTATACACATGGGGTAGCCCCCACGGCTGGAGAGCCAGATGATGTACATGGGGTAGCCCCCACGGCCGAAATGCCTGATAACTACATGGGGTAGCCCCCACGGCCGGAGTGCCGGAGTAACTGGGAACGAACTGGTCACGTTTTTAAAACTATGGGGTAACCCCCACGGCAGGATGCCAGATAAAGTAAACTGTTTTCGAAACAACTAAAACGAACGCCCACCCGTGAACTCACTCAACTAGTTGTTGACTCGTTACTACATGCTTTGCAGGACCATAGGTACTCAGTGGGAGCTTGCATGGAGGAGGATCGTTGTGGGACAGGGATTGCTACAAGACTATGTTAAACTTGAAACTTTTGGAACTTATGTTACAACTTTAAACTTATGCTTCCGCTTACAACTTAAACTTATTTGTTTTGGAACACCAATCGTATTGGTTAAACTTTTATAATTACTTATATGCTTGTTCAGTATGATTGGTGGCTGGATCCTGGTCAGTCACGCCTCCAAGCGGTAGTACTCCGCAGGTGGGATTTTGGGGGTGTGACAAATATGAATGGCAAGGTTGTTCCTGGTGCCGAGCTCAAAGGAGCTGAAACTGTGGAAGTGATGCTTGCCAGTGCTGTAGTTTGCGTACTAACAGCTATGGATCCCGAATTCATAGAACTCGAGACCGCCATAGATCAGTTCGTTGCTCAAGAAATTCACCAAAGTGAAGGACTGTGAACTGTGAAATCAAATGGCGCCAATTGAAGAACCAAGAAATCGAAGTTAGGCCGGAGCCTGTTATCGAGAGTTTGGCTCCTGTAAGCTGACTGGATGACGGTCCTGCAAAACAGAAAACCGTTAGGCTCGCCGCAGAGATGGGAGGGCCCCTCTGCGACCATCCTCCGGCGTGAGGATAAGTATAGGTAGAGAGAGAAAATAGAGAGAGAAAATAAGGACGGAGGTTCAGAAAATCGTACTTGACATTGTACTTTGGTGAGGTATTTATAGTGGTCAACTAAGATGATGTCATTCGTCCAGACGCACTCGAACGAAGGTTCGTCCTCGGAGTTGTGAGGAGAGCGGACATATCTGAGGTGCACGTACAAGTAGAGAGCATGGGGACGGACATGCCTGGTTCGTCCTAGAGGATCATGTCCGGCCTCGGATGTGTATCTTCACCTTGGGCCAAAACTTCATAAAAAATAAAGCCTTCTTTGAGTTCAAAGTTCATGGTCAGATCTTTAAACCTCCAAGGCAGGTCCGAAGGTAAGCATACCGAGGGACTTGTAGCTACATGGCCGATTCAGACCATCGGCCACGGCGGATACACCGAACATACATTTATGATTGCCAGACATCCGGACAAGTCACATAAAGTGTATCCGGTCTTTACTCAAGGACACACGTCAGAAGGTGGATCTAGGCTGGGTGATGTCATCCACATTAACAAGTATAAATACCCTCCACAAGTACACTTCAAGTACGATTTCTCTGAACCCTCGTCCTATCTTTCTCTCCCTAAACAAATACTTATCCTTACATCACATGGTTGTCGCAGAGGGGCCCTCCCATCTCTGCGACGAGCCTAACAGTCTGTTGCTTGTGCAGGGTTATCTTGTTCACAAGTTTTCGAGATCTAATCACGCCAGACCAGACATCATTCCAAGTTTTGGATCTTTAGCAGGGTAATCCCACTAGTTTATAGTTATAAAAATCAACTAAACCGTCCGATTTTGGTCAAGAAAACTTGTAAAAGTTTAAATGTATAAGTTGATAGCAGATCACATGAAACGATTATGGTTGAGAACTGATTCTACTTATTCTATTTTTATGATGGACAATAGATTAAAAAAACACAAACTAATAGAATAACTCGAAACTTGAAACATTTAGATGGTTATTCGGGTATCAAGCCAGATACGTGAATATTCTAAAAATTGTATAAGGTGATACCCATCCACTTACTTGACACTATCTTTTTACCCGTTTATGCGTGTTAGAACCGAATATACTAATATATTATATAATCTTAAAAATTATAATAAACAATCTTTTAAATTGTTAGAAACTTGAAATTATTAGAAAGATATAAAATTGATATACTACGCGAATATTCTAAATTTGTATAAGAGCATTCACATTCTATCCATCAAAATACGTGAGGGGGAGTTTTTATATTATAAAAGGTATAAAAAGTGGTTGTGAGTGGAGGAGAGAGAAAATGTTACTGTTCATCTGTATATTTGAGGGGACACTGTTCACCCACTATAATTTTTTAATATATATTGAAAGTGGTTGTGAGTGAAGGAGAGAGAAAAATGTAATGATAATATTATTTAATTAAAAATGAGAGAGAAAAAGTATTTGTTTTTAATGAAAATATATTGATATAGGAGTTGTTTTTTAGTGGAATGTATGTATAATTTGATGGATTGGATGTGAATGCTCTAAGGTGATACACATCCACTTACTTGAAATTGTCTTTTTTCCGTTTACCCGTATTAGAATCGAATATATTGATATATATTATATAATCTTAAAAATTATAAGAGTAAACTGCCATTTTGGTTTCTGAGGTTTGGTCACTTTTGCCATTTTAGTTCAAAACTCAAACCTTTTGCATCTGGGTCCTTTTGGTTTCAGTTTTATTGCCATTTTGGTCCAAAAATGAAATCAGGTCATATTTGTCTTGTAAAATCTTGCAATTTTATCATTTTTCTTAGAGGCAAATCAGGTCATATTTGTCTTATAAAATATGGTATTTATTTATAAAAAAGAAATGATCATTTTGCCCTTACAGAAAATGACAAAATAGCAGGATTTTATAAGACAAATATGATATGATTTCATTTTTGGACCAAAATGGCAATAAAACTGAAACCGCAAGGATCCAGATGCCAAAATTTTGAGTTTTGAACTAAAGTGACCAAACCACAGGGACCAAAATGGCAGTTTACTCAAATTATAATAAACAATCTTTTAAATTGTTAGAAACTTGAAATTATTTAAAAGATATGAAATTGTTGTACATTAAGATTATGGGTGTGGAGGGGCTTAGGTTGGGGCATTGCTTGACACGTGGCAGGTGTGGGCTCCACCAGTCCACACCAAAAAAGTGGGGTGTGGAAGGGGTGTGACCAGGCGGCATTGGGGTGTCATGTGGCACCTAATTTTCTTTTTTTTTTAATTTTTTATATTAATCATAAAATTTAATAAACTAATTTTAAAAACATATTTTATTTATATTAAATAACTACAATAAAAAAATACATTACATCACAAAAAAAAAAAAAAAAAAAAATCAATCATCCTCATCTTCATCTTCATTGGAGTCGAATCTAGGAAGTGTCGAAACATGTTCTCTCAAGTATCTTTTCATATGTAGTTCAATGATATACGCACAAAAATTGTGAAAACTTTCCCTATCCACTCGTGCCGACATTTTTAAATAGTCGTCCATTATGTTGACTATATATATATTTTTAGAGTTTGATAGTGGTTTTTCATCTTTTGGATGGTAAAAATGAGTAAGAAATGAAAGGTTTATATAGGAAATAATTAAAAGATTTTTTTTAAATAGCCGTTGGCCAACGGCTATGTCTAATGGCTAGCCAAACGGTCATCAAATACTAACCAATCATGGCCCGCCATGTCACCCAGTACGCCAGGCACAATCCCCACGCCAAAGGGGCGACGCCATATCCAACGCTTAGCCAGCGTTAAACCCAATCCGTTGCCCAAACCCACGCCCCACACCCCATATTCTATCTAAGTCAACTTCTGAGTGAGTTTATGATTGGAGAATACAATGCGAAATTTTAATTAGGTAAGACCATAAAGAACTAAAGAAGTATACTTTTATTTGAGTATAACAACCCATATTTTTACAGAATTATGAAAAATCGACGTCTCCAGAATATAGATCTGGGCTCATATTGGGCTCTAGGCCTCTGGCCATCTCAGATTCGTTCAATTGTGCTCGACCCAACGTTCTTATTCAGTCCAAATATCACCTTTTGACCTTTTGTATATTTTTGCATTAACGGTAAAGTTATTGTAATGATTGATAGAAACTAGTTAAGACACTCAGACATATATCTCAACCCAAAATTAAGTCCCAGTTTGGGCCAAGAAAATAAAAATGATAAGCATAATGGGCCATTGTATGTAATGGTGTAAACTGTAAAGCCCGTCTAACCACAAACTGAACCGAGCTCATAGTTTGTAGTACTTTGTATGATTTTTATACACAATTTAAAAAAAAAAAAAACATTATTAAACAATGAGTTAACTTTCATTTTCATCCCTCTGGTTTGTTCACTTTTACCATTTCAGACCAATTTTCAAAAATGCACCAGTTTCCTCTCTGATATACTGGAAATGTGCCACTTCAGTCCATAAATTAAAACTCAGTTAAGTTAGACAGGTTAAATGAAGGGTATTATTGTCAATTGATAAAATAAGGTAAAAATAAAGATATACGAATTGACAATAATACCCTTCATTTAACCTGTCTGACTTAACTGGGTTTTAATTTTTGAACCGAAGTGACACGTTTCCAGTATGTCAGGGAGGAAACTGAAACTGGTGTATTTTTGAAAATTGGTCCGAAATGGCAAAAGTGAACAAACCACAGGGACCAAAATGACAGTTAACTCTTAAACAATTTAATGAAGATACAAAATTTATGAACCTTGAGAATTTATTGATTTAAAAAATTAGAATTTCATCAGCTTACATGAATTATTTATTTTTTATCAGCTTACATGAAATATTTATGTTTTTTAGGAAACATAACAAAGATTTATAGTCAAGCACATGTCTCTTCTACATATTCATATGTACTTTTACATGTGAGAAAAAAGCAAAATTTGTTAGATCACTTAACGGTTGTACTGTTTGAATTGTAGTCTGCAATCTGCAAAGTGATTAAAAATAAAGCAATAAGGTTTGACAAAGGAGTTTAAGTTTTTTTTTTTTTTTAATAGCAAATCCTCCTCATATTCTACTTTACATAAATAATTTTAAACTACTTCCTTACTCAGACATCCCTTTAAGGACTTGAGTTATCTGGATCAAAATTACATATATAGAATAGACACATCATTGCAATGAATCACAACTCATTATAACAGTTACTCAAACCTTTGAAGTTTGATATTTATATAGATCTGTGTCAAAACTAATTATAACCAAAGAAGTTAGACACGCCGCTGTAGTATGTTATTTGTGTGTTATGTATTTGTGCGCAATACTAATTAAAACTAGGGTTGTAAACGACCGAACGAACACGAACAAGGTCTTGGCGTTGTTCGTGTTCGTTCGTTAAGGATATTATCTGTTTATGAACGGTTCACGAACACTTACCGAACGAGATTTTTTGTTCGTGTTCGTTCATTAATAAAATGAATGTGTTCATGAACAGTTCACGAATACAAACGAACACAAATAAAATCGTAAAAATTCTGAGGCATTGTCCCTAGATAATTATGCTAAGCGGCTAGCTATTTTTCTTCGAATTTGAAGTATACTAATATATTTTAGGGTAAAAATTATAATGCAAACTGTGATGTGTTCAAATTTAAAAGAAAGTAAATGCATGTAACTGATTATATTCACGTTTGTTATTTAGTCACTCGAGACATTCTCATAACTTTCTACTAATTACAATCTTTTTCATTGAATACTTTTCTATTTCATTCCAATCATCAGGGGAAATTACATAAGAATAGCAGGTAGACGAGTAACAAATTGCGCCGCCATCCCTTTCTGAATAGAAAACCCTAATCTACTAAAAACAAAGCCTCGCCCCTGAGGACTAGATTTGCTTTAGTTACATTAGTGACTGGATTTGCTTTGTATACTTCTTAGGCTGAGCAGTGGCGGACTCACCTTAAGGGGTGGGTGGGCGGCCGCACCCCTTAAAAAAAAATTTAGTGGTATTTTTCGCGAAAAATCCCGATCGCACCCCTTGGAAATTTCGTCTGCACCCCTTGAAAAATTCCAACCGCACCCCTTGGAAAATTCCGACCGCACCCATTGGAAATTTTCGTCCGCACCCCTTAGGAAGTTATATAAAAAAATTGTTAACACTGATTGAAATCCGATCAAATTATGTAAACAAGTTAGCCCACTAACCCCTTTAATAAAACTTAAATTCAATCCATCAAGCCCAATAACTTAATACTCATTCAAGCCCAATCCAACTAATAGTTTTGTTAAACAAAATCAGTCCACATAATAAAAAAAAAACTCAAATCGCTGCCACTTACCAGTGACTCCCACCCTCCCTCTGCCTCACTTCAGCGCCCAGCGATAGCATAATTCCGGCCGACGACTACAAAATTCCAGCTGCAAACTGGTTAATTCAGGCCGCCTCTGACATGTACATGTTTTGTTTTGTTTTGTTTTGTTTTTGATGTTTATATGATTTTGTTCAAGAGTCATGAGATAATAGGATTTTAGGATGGGTTAAAAAAGTTTAAACTTTTATGTGTTTTTAGGTAATTTGGGGTTGTTCTAGTCTTTATAGGATGAGTTTGTTGTTTCTTAATTTCTTATTAATTATATGATTCTAGTATAGGGTTTGAAAAGATGAAATTTAAAAATTGAACTTAAACAGGTAATTCGATTTGTTTTGATGTTTTATTGGGTTTTTTAAAAGAAATAGATATATATATATATATATTTGTTAAAAAGGTTTAAATTTTATATGTTTTCATGTATTTTTAGGTTGTTCTAGTCTTTAGTTGGGTGGTTTTGTTAATTATATGACTGTTGGTTGGTAAATAACAATTAGCTATGGTTGAACACTTGAATCACCCGACCCGATCTGATTCGACCCGCTATGAAACTTCGTTTGTTTGTGTTTACTTGTTTTACATGACCCGACCCGCTATGAACCGATTTTTTTAAGCTAGGGGTCTAAAATCTTTAAAAAAATTTCACACCCTCAGGAAAAAAATCCTGGGTCCACCACTGAGGCTGAGTGTAGTGTAATGGCGCCAATGTCCAACTCAGCAACCATATGCGTACAACACCGCTCCGTCTCGGCGTTACCAGGCACCAAGGGCCGGGGCGTCACTGTGATAACGAGCGCGAAGAAGAGAGGGGAATATGTCCAACAACTCATGGATCTCACATCTTTCTTGGCCAGCTAAATGGGATCTTGTAGATTTTGGCATGAATCCACTATACCAAGCCTTGAAAACTTTTCAATAAAACATACCTATATACGATTCTAGTGAATTATAATTTCCATTTATTTTCTCAACCATATCAACTAACTTCAACTACTAAAATCCAACAAAATTTTGCCGTTCAAAAAAAAAAAAAAAAAACCAACAAAACAATCATTCATGTTTAATATACAAGGAAAAAGATTAAATACAAATAGCCTTATCATACAAAATGTACGAAAAACATGAAAAGGTAAAAAACGCGGTGACATTTTCATAATTATTTACTTGTATAGCAATTATCAAAATTACCTTACAAATGATCTTGTAGGGTAATTTTGTAAAATGACCTTGTAGGGTGATTTTGTAGAGTATTATAATTACTCTACAAATAATCTTGTAGTGTAATTTTGATCTTATAAGGTAATTTTGTAAAGCATTATAATTAGTGTACAAATTATATTGTAGGGTAACTTTAATTTTGTAGGGTAATTGTGTAGCGTATTATAATTACTCTCCAAATAATCTTTTAGGGTAATTTTGATCTTGTAGGGTAATTTTGATCCTGTAGGGTAATTACGAGTAAAATAATTACGAAAATGTCACCACGTTTTTTTCACCTTTCATGTCTTTCATACGTTTTGTACGATAAGACTATTTGTACGGGATCTTTAATATATATTATTTATTTGTTTGATTTGATGACATATTCTTATCCCGAGTCAATAACAAATATTGAACAATGTTTAAATAATTTATTTGTACATAAAAAACTAATTTTAAACAGCAAATTTATATCACTGACGGACCACTGAAATATAACTTTGCTATCAGCGGAACTACCGTATCATATCTATCTCCGCTTGAAAAACTATTGATCAAAGGATATTTGAAACTAATATATTAATGTATATAATCATATGAAATGATTGAATATATTTTATTTTATATAGGGAATCATAAAGACTAATATGTACGACGAAGTTCCCTTCATTCCAACGGAGTATCACCTGTAAACCATGTTCTTGCATGTTCATTGCCTATGTGTGCGTACCAACTTTATTTTATACTATATGTTAGGTTTCGATTTAACAAGTTTAATACGTTTGATAAACGTGTTATTATTTTTGTTGATAAAAGTCAAACAAGTTCAACCCTTATAACCTATCAATTTGTTTGTGACCCGTTTAACTTGTTTATATTTCGTTTTAATTGTTAATATGTTTAAAACATTTAGATAAGTATGTATACAAGTAGTGGCGGAGCTTGAACGAAAAATCAATGGGGGTTGGACTCTTAAAATCTAGATCAGTGGAGACCGTACTCTCAAAAATCAAATATTTTTCACTACAAAAAAATCAAAAATTTTCGATAAATTAACACTACGAGTGAAAAATCAGTGAGATAGGAGCACCGACAGGCCACCAAGAACCTCCGCCACTATACACAAGATGTGTTTAGGCCACAAACTTTTATAATCTATGAGATAGAGATGACGTTTTAACATAAATAATATATGAGTAATATTAAAATTAAATTAATTTCCACATATCAATGTGTCCACACTCCACTCAAAGTATTTTTATATGTTGTTTTATACTTAGATATATGTATAATTTTACTCTTTATATTATTTTGAGTTAAATGTCTGATTGGTTCTTGTGGTTTGCAATTTTTATAGAGTTGGTCTCGAGACTTCAATAATTATATAGGTGATTTCGGTGGTTGTAATTTTTACCCTCGGACGAACCTTACCAGTAATCTCTGTTAAGTTCTCCAGTTAAGACTTGTTAAATAACCAAAGTACCCTAACATATTAAGAAAAACAAAAATAAAATATTGTTTATTTTAAAAAAAATATATCTTTGTGGCTCTCACCCCACCTCCACTTCTTCTATCCCAAACCACCACCACTACAAGCACCACCACCATCACCACCACCACCACTAAACACCCACCACTACCACCATCTTCCCTCTGATGGGTAGTCCGTAGGACGACCCTAAATGGTAAACGGTAGCGAAATCCTGCATTTAGTCAAGTAATTGTCTATGATTAGATGACTACGATTGCTTGTGTTTCAGGTATGTCCGGGGCGTAAACGGAGTGGACTTGCAGCTTGTTTGATGAGTTTGATGGATTGGAGCTTCAAGTACCAAAGATGAAGAAACAAAAGAGGCTGGCCCAGACTCTACCGTAGCTTACGGTGGCTACCGTAAGCTACGGTAGCCTCCAGTCACAAATGTCTACCGTAAGGCAATAGGATATGGGCGTACAAGATTGAAGGCTACCGTAAGCTACGGTAGCCACCGTAACCGTAGCTTACGGTAGCGCCTGAGAAAAAATGTAACTCCCTCTTTTATTGGACAATTTGTGTGCCTTTTCATTATTCCAATCATCATTCTCGTTAGGGAACTCGTTAGAGGGGAATTTTGGCTTGCTCTTGGTGATTTTGAAGATTCCAAACATTCGGTTTATGTTTTTTATTTCTATGAACAATACTCTTGATGTTATGATGATTCACCGTACTATGAGAGGCTAATTTCGTTAGTGATCATCCTAGGTGTAAGGTTTGTTTGAGACACTATGTTTATGTTTGAATTTCTAGAATAATGAACTTTGCAATGCTTGTTTAGTTTGTTATGGTGTTTGGATATTTGTTTGTAAAGTGTTAATTTGTGTTTGATCGTAGTCTAAACCATACGTTCTTGGTGCCATTGGCAATCGAGATATCATGGGAGAGATTAGGGTTGGATATTAGTTAATTTGTCATCGGGTAACAACCTCGCGTTCTAGTAATCCGAGTACTTAGTTCCCTTTTATCACAAACATTTAACCAAACATGAGCCATGTCTATGTGGTTCTTTCTAGTAAGCATGAACATTAGTGTCAATTAAAACCTGAAACTTAGGATGGTCGCTATCTCTTAATCTGTTTAAAACAACTCAATCTTTGATTTGCAATCTAGTTTAGTTCAATTTAGATAATCAAAATCAGTCAATCCAAATTCTGAATTTTACTTTTTCGCAACTTAGTTTAAATTTAGTCACTTAGATAAGCTAGTTAGATAACACATTTTCCACAAACTCCCTGTGTTCGATACCCACTTACTGCTTAGCTAATTAGTTGTATTTGGATTAAATTAGAGTGAGACTTAAAAACTAAATTTTACTATTCCTTGCACAAAAAACAAAACATGATATTAAAGTGAAACTCATTATAAAATATGTGCTCTAGCTAATATTAAGATTTAGGTATACTAGCAGATTTATCATGTTTAGCTTTCAATTTCAAATTATTCATAATTCAAGTTCTATAAATTGTAAGTTTTAACTTATGTATATATTTATAAATAACAATAATTATCTATGATATATTATTAGCATTTTAAATTATGCTAATTTATTTTATTTTTCTTCAAATTTCAAAGAAATTGATATTTTTCTGATTATTGATGGGCTTAAGCAAATTTTTTATGGTATTTATCATCTTTTACTTATATGAAATGTTTTCTTTATTCAACCTGTGTAACACACAAGGTCCATTCCTAGATTCTGTGTGACAACCTGAAATTTCAAGGTCTTTCCTCTACGCATTACTTGTTTCACAATCCTGTTTTCATAATTTGTTTTATGTGTAACGTGTGCACGATTTATGAATGATTAAAGTTTTGATATGTTTGGTTGTTAGATGAAAACCTAGGAGTTGTTAAATGTTTCACGTTCATGCTTCATAATTCTTGACGAAGAGTTAGGATCCTTCGTCAACTCCCCCTCTCGACGAAAAGGGACCTTCGTCACAACTCTCCTGGACGAAGAGTTGATTCTTCGTCATCTTCACTCTTCACGAAGTACAATGCTTCGTCAAGACGATCCTTCGCCAAAAGGGGCTCTCGGCCCAAATCCTTCGAAGCCCAACAAGGGCCCGACTCTCATGGGGATCGCATGCACACTCAATATTGGGGATGGTTCTTCTCATAATCCTTTTAACACTAAAATATAGCAAAACCCTAATATCCTTTCCCTCCTCCCCTTCCTTGCGATGGCAGTCCACTCCATCGAAGCCTTCTATCCTCTCGTGAAGACTGTCCTTGGTTCTAGCACACCTATTCGTCGGTTAGTTATCATCCCTGTAATCGAGTCATTTGTTATGGTGATTGATTGTGTTATCTTGTCGAATGATCTTGACTCTATGTTAATTGAATGATGTGATTAATTGTGGTGTATGTGAGACATAGTATTGTATGTGATTATTTTGAATGAATAGGCGATATGGATTGTCGGACATGATTGGCATACTCATTAGGGTTCACGCACATTAGGGTTTAAGAAAGTTAATTGTTCATCAGATCTGTTTGAAAGGTTCAAGTTAGGTTGTTTGATGATGGAGACGATTAAGCACTAAAACAGAATTACCATCTTTTGTATGATACCATCTTTTGTATGATGTGTGATTCGATGAGAATAGGTGTATACTGTAAAGCCACAGAAAATGATAAGTGAACGAAGGATTCTCCACCTGATGAACTTGTGTCGACAAAGAACTTGAATCTTCGTTGACAGGCCTTTGACGAACAGTAGGGGTTCGTCGTCACCATCCCTCTTGACGAAGTATAGTCTTCGTCGAGAGTATTCTTCGCCACCATCTCTTTTGGCGAAGCTTAGTTCTTCGTTGATAGTAACCTTCGCCGAGAAGCATCCCATGAACAGTAGTTTATGAAAATGATGTTGATGAATGTTTGTGTTTATAAAGTTGTATAATATTAAAAATAAATGAGAAACCTGATTTGGCTCGTGTGAGTAGCAAGCTCATCTGTTAAGTGTTGTTGTGTGATTTGAGTACTTGCTATGTGTTATACAGTGATCTTTGCGGTAAAAGCAATCTGTGAAGATACGTAACTTATTTGTGTACGAAACTGATTCTTATTGGTAACCACGGTAGGGTTTGGTTGACTAACTTGGAACGGGTAACTTAACATACCGAGCAAAACTAAGGTGAGTTCACTTCTTTCAAATACAAGCATGCGTCCGGTGGGGACAATCAAACAGGCAAACAAATAAACGGGTTTTCATAAACCCACATCCTCGTAGGGGATGTGAGGCAAT
This sequence comes from Helianthus annuus, assembly GCF_002127325.2. Taxonomy (NCBI): domain Eukaryota; kingdom Viridiplantae; phylum Streptophyta; class Magnoliopsida; order Asterales; family Asteraceae; genus Helianthus; species Helianthus annuus. Next base: position 7,423,005 of record NC_035445.2, read on the forward strand.
TTTCACAAACCCATATCCTTGTAGGGGATATGAGGCGGTTTTCAGTAAATGTTGATGTTGGATAATACACTCACTTTCTATCACTTAAGTCCCATCATACTACCGAACAAGTTGCTTGTAGGGCAACGGGGGTTATTAGTTGATAGCGCTATTAGGTTTGGCACCCTCACGACATACCTGGATAGGACGGGCGTGAACTAATAACTTTAAAATCATAACCAATGTTTGATAGAGCATTGGAGAAGGGCAAAAAGGAGCCGTCTGCGGTTTCGAGTTATTATCAACGTAACATAAGTCAATACTTGGTAACAAACGGTCAAACAAACTGTGAACTCACCAGCGTTGTCTGATACACTTTTCTGCATGCTTGCAGGTCCTTAGGTACACTGACGTGGAACTTGCTGTCTGGGAAGCTGGAGTGGTCATGGGTCGCGACATTTGTAAACGCTTCTCGTTGTTGCATTGCTTTGAACACTTTCATTTAAACTTATTCAACAAACTATTATGTTTACGCTAAACATGTTTAATTTTCTACACTGGTGTTTGAATTATACTATTTCTTTTAATGGAAAGTCTATTTTATTTATGGTTCAATATGATTAGTGGCTAGATCCTGGTACGTCACACACCTCGCGGGAGTTTCCGCTTGTGGTATTTTTGGGGGTGTGACAGTTTGGTATCAGAGCCACTGGTTATAGTGAACTAGATTTTAAAACGTTTTCATAAAACCAGACTATAACCAAACGGTATCGAAAACGACCATGACACTCAGCTCCAGATCGCAAGGTTCGTCCTCTGTTTACTTTATGCATTTCTTTTCTAGTAGCCACACACCCACGACATGAATGAAACTACATATTGGATACCATGATGTGATTACCTGTGCTGCATGTCTTAGTGATGCTTGATAGTGTGACACTACCCTTCGACTCTTGTGATTCCTCGTTTTGTAGTATCCTTCGTTTTGTTATTTGAGTGTGGGGAACCTTTTAGCACGAGTTAAGAGGCACTGAGATAAGCATGCAAATTGCCTTATTATCATGGGTGCACACATAATAATGATGCGAAGTGCATGTGAATTCCAGTGAGGCTTAATAAGTGTGAAAAGGGTTGTTCCACTATCCGTATAATGTTAGAGTTTCTCAAATCCATGGAAGTCATGGTAATGATTGACTTCAACTCAATTGCGATCCTTATCTTTTCCACTCTTCTTGTATAGAATCATGAGCGGACGTGGTGGACGTAACGGTGGACGTGGTAACATCGTCATGACTCAAGCAGAGTTGACTGACCTGATTAACACACGTGTGGCTGAGGCTTTGGCAGCTCAGCAAGCTGGTATGATATATACCAGACAAAGCATAGTCTTCGGTCATTTCACTCGATTCTTATTTGTGCGTACTTTCTTTTTGTTTTAGGTCAACCTGTGAACCAAAACCAGAACAATCCACATGTGTGTACGTTCAAAACGTTCATGGATTGCAAGCCTCAAACTTTCAGCGGAGCTGAGGGTCCGGTGGGACTGCTCCGTTGGTTCGAGAAAGCCGAGTCCGTCTTTGCTATGTGTAACTGTCCAGCTGGGGACAGGGTAAAGTTTGCTTCTGGCAACTTGGAGGATGGTGCTTTGACTTGGTGGAATGCTTAGGTGCAGATGCTGGGCATTGAAATGGCAAACGCGACTACTTGGGATGATTTCAAAGAGCTGACTCGGGAAGAGTACTGCCCTCGAGATGAAATTCAAAAGTTGGAGAACGAGTACTATAACTTGAAGATGGAAGGATCTGAGATCGAGGCTTTTACGAAACGGTCTCACGAGCTAGCCAACATGTGTCCTAACCTATCTCGACCACCACCCCGCAGGATCGAACTCGACATTAAGGGATTGGCACCACAAGTTAACGGATTAGTCACTGTAGCAAATCTCGACAACCTACCACGGATTATCAGACTGGCTCACAAGATCACTGATCAGGAGGTGGAGCGTGGCTCACTGCCACCACGTGTTGCCGCTACTACTACTGCTGCTACTGCTACCCCCACCACTAATAACAAGCGTAAGTGGAATGACGCAGACAAGGCGACTAACTTGAATCCGCCACAAAAGAAGCCTGACAACAACAACACCCGCAGCTTCAGCCAGTCATCCTCTGTCAACCAGAATCAGAACAACAGTCAAACTTCGGGCTCTTATGCAGGGAAACAACCGAAGTGCAACAAGTGCAGTTTTCACCACTATGGCTCGTGTAACCGAGCATGTCAAAGGTGCGATAAGGTGGGTCAAATGGCGAAAGACTGTAGAGCTTCACATCCCAAGCAACAACAGCAACATCCCCAACAACAGCAGCAAAGGCAGCAACCCTAGCAGAATCGGGGTAATCAGAGGGGATGGTATCAGTGTGGCAGTGAAGGGCATTTCAAGAAGGATTGCCCACAACTTAATTAGAACGCTAACAACAATAATGGTGGGAAAAATAATCGCCAGAACAACAACAATAACGCGGGAAACAGCAATAATGGGAATGGCGGCGGGAATGGCGCTCCTGGGAGAGCGTTTACGATTAGAGCAGGTGATGCAAGGAACGATGGCAATGTCGTGACTGGTACGTTCTCTATCAACGGTATATTCGATATTGTATTATTCGACTCTGGTGCCGACTGGAGTTACATGTCTTTGGGGTTCAGTCGTCAGTTAAGGTTAACTCCAACACCTCTCGAAATCAAACACCTGGTGGAACTGGCAGATGGTAAGTCGGTAGAAGCCTCACATGTACTTTTAGGGTGTAAACTCGATCTTCTGGGTTAAGTGTTCGACATCGGACCTTCTCCCCATCACTTTTGGCAGCTTTGATATAGTTGTTGGTATGGATTGGTTGTCAAAACATCGAGCTAATATACTTTGCAAGGAGAAAATCATGCGTATACCTCTCCCTAGTGGGGAATCGTTGTCTGTTCAGGGTCATCGAAGTGGGGCAACCATCAGTCTCATTTCCTCCATGAAAGCCTAGAAGTGTTTGCGGAAGGGCTATCCAGCTATTCTTGCACTTGTTACTGATACTCGGCCTGAAGAGAAAAGAATTGAGGATTTACCTGTTGTTCGAGAGTTTCCTGACATTTTTCCCGAGGAACTTCCAGGTCTACCTCCACACCGTCAGGTAGAATTCCAAATTGATCCTACACCAGGAGCAGCTCCGATTGCTCATGCACCTTATCGTCTTGCACCTGGAGAGTTGCAAGAATTGTCTAATCAACTCTAAGAACTGTTGGATAGAGGCTTTATTCGACCCAGTTCTTCGCCTTGGGGAGCCCCAGTTTTGTTTGTAAAGAAGAAGGACGGATCCTTTCGCATGTGTATTGACTACCGTGAACTCAACAAGGTAACAGTCAAGAATCGTTATCCTTTACCCCGCATTGACGACTTGTTCGACCAGTTGCAAGGTTCGAGCTTCTACTCAAAGATTGATTTATGGTCGAGCTATTATCAGAGGAGAGTCCGAGAAGAGGATGTTCCCAAGACAGCCTTCAGAACGCGGTATGGTCATTACGAGTTTCTGGTCATGCCATTCGGGTTAACCAACGCACCAGCGATATTCATGGATATCATGAACCGCGTATGTAAACCATACCTTGACGATTTTGTCATCATGTTTATCGATGACATTCTGATCTATTCTAAGAACAAGGAGGACCATGAATGGCACTTGCGTCTTATCTTAGAGCTCCTGAGGAAGGAGCAGCTTTATGCGAAATTTTCTAAGTGTGACTTCTGGATTCGAGAAGTACACTTCCTTGGTCACATAGTCAACGAGCTGGGAATACATGTGGATCCCGCTAAAATCGACTCTATCAGGAAATGGGCAGCGCCAAAGAATCCTTCAGAGGTGCGACAATTCCTGGGTCTCGCTGGGTACTATCGTAGATTCATTGAGAGTTTTTCAAAGATCACTCAACCTCTCACTGCTCTGACACAGAAAGGTGTAGTGTATTCCTGGGGGACGAAACTGGAAGACGCCTTCCATTTTTTGAAGCAAAAACTCTGCAGTGCACCGATTCTGTCCTTACCTGAGGGTACCGAAGATTTTGTGGTGTACTGTTACGCCTCTATTCAAGGTCTCGGTTGTGTGCTGATGCAACGTGAGAAAGTGATAGCTTACACCTCTCGACAGTTGAAGGTCCATGAAAAGAATTACACGACTCACGACTTAGAGTTGGGGGCCGTGGTGTTTGCGCTCAAAATCTGGAGGCATTACTTGTATGGTACTAAATGAATTATTTATACCGACCACAAGAGCCTTCAGCTTATCTTTGACCAGAAGGAATTAAATATGCGACAGTGTCGCTGGGTAGAACTCTTAAACGACTACAATAGTGCAATCAAGTATCATCCAGGTAAGACTAACGTTGTAGCGGATGCCCTTAGTCAAAAGGAAAAGAAACCCAAACGTGTCCACGCCTTGCAGCTCACCATCCATTCTAATTTACCTGACCAGATCCGTTCTGCTCAAACTGAAGCGTTGAAAGGGGAGAACATTGAAGCTGAGTATTTGCGGGGCATGAGAAACGGCTCGTAGAGAGATCTGACGGCATTTACTATTTCATGGAACGAATATGGATTCCCTTGTTTGGGAATCTTAGAGAGCTTGTGATGGACGAAGCACACAAGTCTCGATACTCTGTTCATCCGGGTTGGATAAGATGTATCAGGACCTCAAAGTCTTGTACTGGTGGCCGAAGATGAAGGCCCACATCGCGACTTATGTAAGTAAGTGTTTGACTTGCGCGAAAGTCAAGGTGGAATATCAAAAACCCTCTGGTCTGCTTCAGCAACCGGAGATACCTATGTGGAAATGGGAGCAAATTGCTATGGATTTCGTCACTGGATTGCCAAGAACTCAAAACGGAAATGATACCATCTGGGTGATCGTTGACCGTCTCACGAAATCTGCACACTTCCTCGCAATCAAAGAATCTGACAAGTTCTCGCAGCTGGCTGGTATCTATCTAAAGGAAGTAGTTTCCAGGCACGGAGTGCCAACCTCTATTATCTCTGATCGTGATCCGCGTTTCATATCCGATTTGTGGCAAGCGATGCACAAATCGTTTGGCTCACGTCTTGACATGAGCACTACATATCACCCTCAAACGGATGGTCAGAGTGAGCGAACCATCCAGACATTAGAAGACATGCTGCGGGCATGTGTTATCGATTTTGGTAAGGGTTGGGAAAGACACTTGCCTTTGGTGGAGTTTTCTTATAACAACAGCTACCATACCAGCATCCAGGCAGCTCCGTTTGAAGCATTGTACGGACGAAAATGCCGTTCTCCAATCAGTTGGGCTGAGGTGGGTGACAGGCATCACAGGTCCGGAACTTGTGCTTGAAACTTCAGAGAAGATTGTCCAGATCAGAAATCGTATGGCGGTAGCGCGCGACCGTCAGAAAAGCTACGCTGATAAGCGTAGGAAACCTTTGGAGTTCGCTATAGGCGATCACATTATGTTGAAAGTCTCGCCCTGGAAGGGTGTGGTATGCTTTGGGAAATGCGGCAAGCTTAATCCGCATTATGTTGGGCCATTCAAAATTTTAGAGCGAATTGGTAAAGTGGCTTACAAGCTCGAGTTACCTGCTGAGTTGGGTAACGTTCATAACATCTTCCATGTTTCACAATTAAAGAAGTGTTTGTCCGATGAAACTCTTATGGTACCACTTCAAGAATTGAAAATTGATGACAAATTGCAGTTTGTCGAAGAACCCATCGAAATTATGGATCAGGAAGTCAAGGTTCGTAAGCATAGTCGAATTCCGATCGTGCGAGCCCGTTGGAACTCAAGACGTGGACCTGAGTTCACGTGGGAACGTGAGGATCAGATGAAGCTCAAGTATCCTCAACTATTCCCAACTGATCAACCTAATCCTGATGCAATTGGCGAATTTCGGGACGAAATTCCCTTTCAAGTTGGGGATGATGTGGTACCCGAGGAAAATCCACAGTCATCCTGATCTAACACCTTGCTGCTTTGGATTACTTATCAAATTTCGGGACGAAATTTCTTTTAAGTTGGGGATGATGTGACAACCCAAAATTTCAAGGTCTTTCCTCTATGCCTTACTTGTTTCACAATCCTGTTTTCATAATTTGTTTTATGTGTAACGTGTGCACGATTTATGAACGATTAAAGTTTTGATATGTTTGGTTGTTAGATGAAAACCTAGGAGTTGTTAAATGTTTCACGTTTATGCTTCATAACTCTTGACGAAGAGTTAGGATCCTTCGTCAACTCCTCCTCTCGACGAAAAAGGGACCTTCGTCACAACTCTTCTGGACGAAGAATTGATTCTTTGTCATCTTCACTCTTGACGAAGTATAATGCTTCATCAAGACGATCCTTCACCAAAAGGGGCTCTCGGCCCAAATCCTTCGAAGCCCAACAAGGGCCCGGCTCTCATGGGGATCACATGCACAGTCAATATTGAGGATGGTTCTTCCCATAATCCTTTTAACACTAAAATATAGCAAAACCCTAATATCCTTTCCCTCCCCCCTTCCTTACGACGACAGTCCACTCCATCGAAGCCTTCTCTCCTCTCATGAAGACTGTCCTTGGTTCTAGCACACCTATTCGTCAGTTAGTTATCATCCCTGTAATTGAGTCATTTGTTATGGTGATTGATTGTGTTATCTTGTCGAATGATCTTGACTATATGTTAATTGAATGATGTGATTAATTGTGGTGTATGTGCGACATAGTATTGTATGTGATTAATTTGAATGAACAGGCGATATGGATTGTCGGACATGATTGGCATACTCATTAGGGTTCACGCACATTAGGGTTTAAGAAAGTTAATTGTTCATCAGATCTGTTTGAAAGGTTCAAATTAGGTTGTTTGATGATGGAGACGATTAAGCACTAAAACAGAATTACCATCTTTTGTATGATACCATCTTTTGTATGATGTGTGATTCAATGAGAACAGGTGTATACTGTAAAGCCACAGAAAATGATAAGTGAACGAAGGATTCTCCACCTGACGAACTTGTGTCAACGAAGAACTTGAATCTTCGTTGACAGGCCTTTGACGAATAGTAGGGGTTCGTCGTCACCATCCCTCTTGACGAAGTATAGTCTTCGTCGAGAGTATTCTTCGCCACCATCTCTTTTGGCGAAGCTTAGTTCTTCGTCGATAGTAACCTTCGCCGAGAAGCATCCCATGAACAGTAGTTTATGAAAATGATGTTGATGAATGTTTGTGTTTATAAAGTTGTATAATATTAAAATAGAATGAGAAACCTGATTTGGCTCGTGTGAGTAGCAAACTCATCTGTTAAGTGCTGTTGTGTGATTTGAGTACTTGCTATGTGTTATACGGTGATCTTTGCGGTAAAAGCAATCTGTGAAAATACGTAACTTATTTGTGTACGAAACTGATTCTTATTGGTAACCACTGTAGGGTTTGGTTGACTATCTTGGAACGGGTAACTTAACATACCGAGCAAAATTAAGGTGAGTTCACTTGTTTCAAATACAAGCATGCGTCCGGCGGGGACAATTAACCAGGCAAACAAATAAACGGGTTTTCATAAACCCACATCCTCATTGTGAGGCAGTTTTCACAAACCCATATCCTTGTAGGGGATATGAGGCGGTTTTCAGTAAATGTTGATGTTGGATAATACACTCACTTTCTATCACTTAAGTCCCATCATACTACCGAACAAGTTGCTTGTAAGGCAACGGGGTTGTTAGTTGATAGCGCTATTAGGTTTGGCACCCTCACGACGTACCTGGATAGGATGGGCGTGAACTAATAACTTTAAAATCATGACCAATGTTTGATAGAGCATTGGAGAAGGGCAAATTGGAGCCGTCTGCGGGATCGAGTTATTATGAACGTAACATAAGTCAATACTTGGTAACAAACGGTCAAACAAACTATGAACTCACCAGCGTTGTCTGATACATTTTTCTGCATGCTTGCAGATCCTTAGGTACACTGACGTGGAACTTGCTGTCTGGGAAGCTGGAGTGGTCATGGGTCGCGACATTTGGAAACGCTTCTCGCTGTTGCATTGCTTTGAACACTTTCATTTAAACTTATTGAACAAACTATTATGCTTCCGCTGAACATGTTTAATTTTCTACACTGGTGTTTGAATTATACTATTTCGTTTAATGGAAAGTTTATTTTATTTATGGTTCAATATGATTAGTGGCTAGATCATGGTACGTCACACACCTCGTGGGAGTTTTCGCTTGTGATATTTTTGGGGGTGTGACATTCTGTTTATATAAAACTAGAATTGGCACCCGCGCTTCGCGACGGGGTAATTGGAGGTTGCTTGCGAGGATGTATTTGTTTCATGATATATCGATGAGTTATCATAGATCATGCAGACTTTAATCTAAACGATGAGAAAAATAAATAATTAACACTGTTGATTGAACATGTCTAAAGTTAAAAGTTTGCTTTAACTATAATAAGGTAAACAAAAAATGATTATATTTGTTACGTGGTGTATTAAAGGGTTCACATTTAGTTTTGTTATTATATGCAATAGTTATATTACTTTATGAGGGAATATATGTATAAGAAATTGATCAACCATACTTTGTCTATTACAATAAGACATATAAATACAAGGAGAGAAAACTAATTCTAAGGAATACATTTAATTACTAATATATGCAAGGCTATAATGTGGGAGACAATCAATCAAACGATTTTGACTGATTAATGTGATGGACTTGATTTTCTTTTTGATCATCTTGAGTTAGTCATTTTCCTTAATATGCTCCCACAAGATGGACGACCATAGGATAAGTCCAATCTTGGTTAACAGTGGATGAGTGTGGTGTTTAAGAAAGAGAAGAAGTTGATGAACTTGAAGATGTAAACGGAGATGAAGTAGATGAAGCAAAAGAAGATATATTTTGTGGTTTTTTATAGGGTGAATGAAACAAAAGATAGAAGATTAAAGGTGAACTCCAGAAGAGTGATAGTTGTGGCAGTGATAGGATTATAGGTTTTGTAAAACCTAACCGATACAGATGGAGAAGCTGTGTTTGAAGAAGTAACCATGCCTAATGGTGATGTAGGTCGAAGGTTTTATTTTTTATTTTATTTTTTTTTTTTTTGGAGAAGATGGATGGAAAATGGATTGTAGGTGGCAGAGGGCGGTGGAGTTTGAGGAGAACGGACGGTTATGGCGATGGCGAGAGTGAAGGTGCCGTTAGGTATTATATTCCGATGGTTATAGTCGTGTGTGGTGGTGAGGAGTAATATTGTGATTGTAAGAGATATTACTTGAATAGAGAAAGAAGAAAAGAGATTTTGAAATCTACGGAAGAAGAGAAGGGTCGGGATGTTGAAGTGGGAATGGAGGAGAAGTCATTGCTAATGGTAGACTTGTTTAGGGGTGTTGGCTAAAGAAATGATGGTTGCAGGATCAAGAGCTTCTCAGTGGAGATAAGTGTTCTGATACCATATAAGAAATTGATCAACCATACTTTGTCTATTACAATAAGACATATAAATACAAGGAGAGAAAGCTAATTCTAAGGAATACATTTAATTACAAATATATGCAAGGCTATATTGTGGGAGACAATCACTCAAACGATTTTGACTGATTAATGTGATGGACTTGATTTTCTCTTTGTTTAGGGGTGTTGGCTAAAGAGATGATGGTTGCAGGATCAAGAGCTTCTCAGTGGAGATAAGTGTTCTGATACCATATAAGAAATTGATCAACCATACTTTGTCTATTACAATAAGACATATAAATACAAGGAGAGAAAGCTAATTCTAAGGAATACATTTAATTACAAATATATGCAAGGCTATATTGTGGGAGACAATCACTCAAACGATTTTGACTGATTAATGTGATGGACTTGATTTTCTCTTTGATTATCTTGAATTAGTCATTTTCCTTAATAATATGTAAATATGCAAGTATATAACTTTTTATTATATCTGTAGTTTAAAAATCTCATATCTGTAGTTATATTTATCGTAAAAACTATACTTATTTTACTTTCTTTAAACAAAAATATCGTGTTTAGAAATTCAACCACTTCAAAAGGGTAGTAACAAAATCCAATTGAGGGAAAAGTTGTTTTATTCTTTTGCATAGAAATCATTTGCTTTGTAAGAGAATATGTTATATCGAGATATAAAGATTTGCCTTTTACACGCCTTTATTGGGAGAATTTATTCGGTGTCGTAAATCATAATGCCTCAAAAACCATTTATGGAACTAGTCGTCCCTCTTTAAAATTAATAGGCAAACAATGAAATAAGGCAATCATGCTAGCAGTTTAGCGTTTTTACTTTGTTTATTTTTAATCGATTCCGTCTGATTCAACTAATATCGATCTATATGTTTGTACGGATCAAGTAGATTATCTACAATATCGATTCATACAAACGTGTCCAGTCACCAGCCATATCAATAAAATATTTATTCTTAGAAAGCTCTCATTTTCTCTACAATGCATCATCCTTTAAAAACATCATTCAATTTCTACATCATCTTCACCTTTTGCATTTATTTTCACAGCAAAATTATTTGTTATAAACTTATAATAAACAATTTAGTTTTTAATATTGTAAAACTAAATGTAATAACATAACGTTTTAAATATTACGTAATTAAAATATGATGTATTTGAAAGTTTAACAAATTAATATATTTATTATATACAATCGTTTCAGTTTTTACAATATATTAAAATTTTATATAAATTGATACCATAAAAGATTTATTTGGTAACTAGTAAGATGACACGTGCGTAATGCGTTATGGGACTGTTGCAAACATTGAATGGATTAATACAAGCTTTATATGATGCGTTAATCATATGAAACGTGTGTTGAAAACTTTATAAGCATTGCTGTTAGATCAAAGAGTAAAGTAAATTGAATTTATACCGTACAAAAGAAACAAATTCGAACCCAGGTTGGTTTGTTTAGTTGGGTTTCACCTAACCACTAAGCAACCCTTATATTTGAATCAAGACTTAGCGACGTCAAAGCATATGGTAACTCGAATTAATATTGTCGAATAAAAACGCATTAGTGGCCAGTTAAAACGTAGACTAACTCGAATTTGTACTGTCAAGCCAAAGCGTGATATATGCGACCTGACTAATACGCAAGAAACGTACAAAATACGAAAGCATACACCCAATTTACGTGGAAACGCTGACAAACTCGAATTTAAACGAAAAAGTATACTGATGAAACAATGGTTAACCGGGCAGGGTTAACACACTGGTCTCGTCAAGAAGGGTTAATCCCTTCCTCTCGGAGATCGCTGGCTGGGTCACCGGTGGATGATCTCCTGCACAAGGAAACAAGCCGTGACTCGTAACAAGGAGGATGGGGTGGGGGGTGCTCCTTGTTACCACTCTCCGGCGTGAGAATCAGTAGTTTGCTTGGGAAGCAAAGCAAGATTATAGTAGTAGTTAGAGAGTTGTGAAGAGATACCTCAAACCTGGTTTGGGGTCGGTATTTATAGCCGAGGAGTGAAGGAGGAGATTGATGGATGGGCTGACGACGAGCTGCACCGTTGCAGGTGTGTCAGTCTCGCCGGCCGTGGGGGTTACGCCACGTCAGCCCATTGCTTTAATAGCTCTGACAGGGGACTGTCGCCGGCGCCACTTGCCTCGTGGTGTCAGCCACTTGCCTGGCGTGTCAGTCCACTTGTTGGATATGCAGGGTGCGGTGCGAGCCGCATCGCTGCATGCGGTAACGTCTGAAGTTACCGCGTCTCCTACTTGTGATCAAGAAATACGCGAGATGCGGTGTTGGCCGCATCATCGTATGTGGAGACTATTTGCTCGCTTCCCTTGTCGTGACGAAAATGGCCATATGATGCGGTGCCAGCCGCATCGATATGTTCATCTTCTTTCGTACTTGGGTCAAGCTATTCATCTTCGAACCGAATGGGTTCGAAGGATGTGACCGCATGGGTGCGGTTTGCTTACTGGTAGGGGTTTGTTTGATGCGGGTAATGGTCGTTTTGGGACCATACCCCTTCAAGTCCCCCCAGTCTAGTGTTGCTCCCTTGTGCAAGTTGCACGTGGGAGGAGTACTGGACTTATGGTGTAGGAAGGTAGTGTGGCAGTCTGAAGAAAATTTTAGGCCAGATCAACCTGGTGATCTGGTAAAAAATCCGGCTATGCCTCTTCCGTACCGGTGAAGGGGTTTCGCTTGATGCGAAATTCTCAGCCGGTGCATGTCGTCAGGTGGGTTGCCACCTGTTGTTGTGTTGAAGGCCTGTTAGGGACCTTCATAGTAATGCTGCACAAACTTCGAACCAACCTCTTGGATGGTGGTTCGAAGGTTTGCACATGTTTCGAACCTCTTGGAGGTGGTTTCTTCTTCGAACCATTTGCCAGAATGGTGCACGAAGAAGAAAAGAAAAACTTGTAAACCAACCTTTGCGGTCAGGTTTGAAGGTTTTGGATGTTGTGTTAGAACTTTGCTCGAGTTCTATGTTCAGCATCCTATGATGAGATGACCATCCCTTTTTTGTTGGGTGTTCGTGTTCATCTTGATAGCTCTCAAGTAACCGTACGTTCTTTGCGGTTACTTCGTTGCGTCATTGTTGGCCGTATCATAGGATTAATCCCTTCCTCTCGGAGATGAACATACGGTTACTTGTTACCACTCTCCGGCGTGAGAATAGCAAGGGGATGCCCATCGTTGTTTATTCCATGCGATCCATTGGTAGGTAAACAAAGTCCTAAGCAGACTTGTTACCGCGGTCCGTTGGCAGGTAAACAAAGTCATAGGCAGACTTGTTACCGCTGTTCGGACACTTGCTGCTTGATAAGTGCTTGTTTAGAGCACGTATCTGCGTTCTTTCTGGAGCCACTTACCTTCACGCTCCAATACCGAGTTTACAACGAGGTAGCCTCGTTCGGTGATGTGGAGTGAGTTTTGCTCTTCCGTAGCAACCACTCTGCGGAAGCTATGGTTATGTCTGTAGCTCTTTATGGGTGTCTGCGATGTTGCAGTCCCATATTCGCTCAAAGTGTGCTTGTTGCACGGATGTAACTCTTGAAGGTTCAGGAGTCAGGGCTGCTGATGTGCGGGCGCGTAGATTCCGTTCCTTCTTTCTTCTGAAGAAGTTGTTCATGCACCCTCTGTGGTTGTGAACCGGACAGGAGGGATTTGAAGCTTGAAGAAAAGGAGGGCAATGCGCTTTGCCTGTTCCTGAGATGCGGTTCAGTCCAAAGAACAACACTGGTTCTGAGCATCTGACACATCTGAATGGGTTCATGTGTGTCACTTCCGCATATTTCACGTGTGTTCGTGAGTGATGCGGAAAAGGTAATATATCCCTTTATAGCATAGATAGATATATTTCTACCTATTTTTTAGGGTATATAAAAAAACGACATGCGGTATGGGTTATGGTGCGGTAAACCAGAAAAACCGCATGCCGCTTATGTTTTTTGGATAATGTTGTCGCTTTTTCTTGCCTACGTGGCTTGATCGCACGTGTGAGTTGGTAGAAGTTGGTGAGACGTTTCTGCATGTGCTGAAATGAAAGGACATTTGCACTGCCCGAGGCATTAAATGCACTGTAGCAGGGAGTGTAAACGTCTTCTTTGTCAGGCGCGTGGGCGGCCACGCGCGCGTGATAACCGTCAGCTAAAACGGCGCTCGACACGTGTTGTTGCAAGATACGCTCTTTTTGAACGTGATGATTTGCTTTCTCCCTCCGCATTAATTGCGATGGGTATATAAGGGGATAACCGTTTGTGGTTTCCTCTCACTTTGTCGAAAATTCAAAAAATTTGCCGTTTGAGAGAAAGTTGTCATCTGTCTTCTCCGACAATTTTTTCTGAATTTCTGGTGAGGTTTCTAGTGTTTCTGTTCATCATCTTCCGTTTCTTTGACATTTTTGATGGCTGAACCATCGAATCCACACAATGTGGAGGGTGAAAACCCTGAACAGCCGATAGTGGCTGAGGAAGAAGACGAGGATGATGATGTTAATGTTCCCGGTGGTGGGTTACCGGTGTTAAAGTGGACCAGAAAAAGCTTTGATCGCCTTATGCTGGAGGTCCAAATGCCCTCGGAATATGGGGCTCGGTACCCATCAGAGGGTGATACTGGTGCCGACGCTCCGGCCGGTTATGTGACCATGTGGTCCGACTTCTTCGGAGATTGTAACCTCCGATTACCGTTGACGGTGTTTGTTGTGGATATCTTGGAGTGGTTCAAGGTCCACATTTCTCAAGTGAGTCCGTTTGGGATGATTCGGATTCGTAATTTTGAGTTTACCTTTCGTGCTCTTGGCATAGAGCCTACCGTTGGAGACTTCCGACGGTTTTATCAGATGACAGTGTCTATGGGGTTCTTTTCTTTCCGTCTACGAGACGGTACCCCAAAGCTGATGACTCCCCCTAAGGGGATGACGATGTGGAAAAAGAAGTTCTTCTACATCAAGTCTGCTGCCCTTGCTGTGGATATGACGTTTCGGAATGTGACCGAGACGATCATAGCAGAGACCATTGCGATGCCCAGTTTGAAGTCAGTGCAATGGTTCCCGCAACTGCAGACTATTGAGTCTGTGAAGTTGACCAACACGCAACTATGGCTGTTGCGTATGATGTTGAGGAGGGGCAAGAACTCGAAACCTGTGGTGCGGGAAAAGAGCGGTGGTACGTACTTTTTGTTTCGTTACGTTCTTTATCCTTACATGTGTTACTGACCTTTGTGTCTACTATCAGAAGATGCTCCCGCATGGAGGATGTTCGCTCCGGATTTCGATGGTACGGTTGAGACCGTAGTTTGTGCGGATGGTGAACAGGATCACAACACTATCATCCGTAGTAACTTCCGGGTGCCTACTGCGGCTGCACTGGCAGTTGAGTTGCCAGTAGGCAAAGGTATACTATCGAAGCTTTGTTACTTGTGTTGATCATGTTGTGTTATTGACGTATTGATTCCATGCAGGTGATCTTGGGGCCTTGGGAGACCCTGAAGCGAAAGGTGTGCCTAAGAGGCAAACTGTGAAGGGCGTGCGCTTCCGCCAAAAGAAGATAAAGGAGGTCACTACTGTGCCTCATCTGGTGCCGCAGGCAGCAGGTATCTCTCATTCCTCTTTTCGTCGACACAAGGATTGTGTGATAGTATCTGATACCCTTGAGGGTTTGAGTACAGCCGCGGAGTCACGTTCTGGTGCTGCGAAGAAGCAGGTAGAAGAGGTGGCTGCGGGAGGGACAGCTGCGGGTCCCCCTGTGATTGGTGAGAAGAGGAGGCCAGAGCAGAAAGCTGCTGGTGGTGTTGAAACCAAACGTCGGAGGCTAGTAACCAAAAGGTCTGCTCCGGCGCAGAAGAAACCTGCGGTTGTCGTTGGTAAGTGTAAGCTATCTAGTGTTAACTGTTGTGTAACTGGTTCTGATAGCTATTTCACTTTTTTGCAGAGCGTCAAGATGAAGATTTTTCTATCTTCGATGCTCCGGAGTCCCCTCCGCGTGCCATGGATGC
The DNA here is from genome assembly GCF_002127325.2 of Helianthus annuus. NCBI lineage: Eukaryota > Viridiplantae > Streptophyta > Magnoliopsida > Asterales > Asteraceae > Helianthus > Helianthus annuus. The sequence continues at coordinate 7,438,516 of NC_035445.2, forward strand.
GGGTGGAGCGGAGGTGCCATCGACACCTCCGGTCAAGGTGGTACCTGAGTCAACCGTGCAGAAGGAGGGTACCGCAGAGAATGCTGCGGCCCAGATATTTGATACTGTCGACTCGTCCAACAACCTGATCTCTCCCAATGAGGGAGACGATTTGAGTTTGCGGTTCACTGCTACCGGGAAGCAACATTCTGATGCTGAACCGCAAAAAACTGGCGATGAAGCGCGGCAGCATGACGCTGGGCCGCAGAAGTCTGCGGTTGATAAGGGTACCAGTTCGTCGGCCGATGGTGCGGGGTATGACGGGCCTCCAATTCAGCCTGGGGAGTCTGAATTGGAGTATTACTACCGCACCTACTCCCAGGATCGCAGTACACTGTACCATCGACCCCCCTGGACTGTATTGCAGGGGGATGATATTGCTAATGACCCTGCGGCCTGCAGGGAGATCCTGGGTGGTCTTGGGACCCCCTTTGAAGTTGAGCGGGCTCGTGCCGCGCCGCGGGAGCTGCGTGTAAACCAGCTTTCATCGATGCTGGTGGGGACTTCCATTGTGGCTAATGCCATTTTGGAAGATTATAAGGTGCTGGGCCGCCGCGAGGAGGAGGCTGCTCGTATGCGGGCGGAAGCCGAGAAGTTGATCGAGGCTGCTCGTGTGGGTGCGGAGCAGCTCGAGAAGGATAAAGCTGCTTTTGAGAAGCAGAAGCAGACTTCGGAATGGGCTGCCGCTGCCCAGCTAAAACAGGTGCGTTCCCTTGCTAAACTCCTTGCTGATGAGCGTAAGCGTTGGGAGGAAATTTCATCCAACGAGCGCAAGAAGTGGAACGAATCTTGGGCTAAGCAGAACAATCTTCTGTTTCATACTCGGCAGGAGTTAGCAAACGCCAAGGCGGCAAATGTTGCCTTGGGTAGTGAAAAAGCTGCGGCTGAGGCCGCATCAGCTAAAGCGCTGCAGGCAAAGGATGAGGCCCTGAAGGCGCTTGAAGAGGCCAAAGCGGCCGGGGCTCGTGCTTCAAAGGCCCTTGAAGAGGCCGCGGAGAAAGAGAGCCGTGCTTCTAAGGCTCTTGAAGAGGCGAATGCGGAGCGCATTCGTTTAGGCAAAGTTGTTGAAAGCCTGCAGGTACGTTTCGTTACCTTTGTTTTATATTTCCTTTATTGTTTTGAAAATATTTGTCGGGTGAACCGTTTGCTGTTCTTGTAACAGGCTGAGGTGCAGGCGCGGGAGGTCGCGGTTACGGACCTTACTGCCCGCGTGTCTGCTGCGGAGCAGCGGGCCGACGCTGCTACTGAGGCCAAGGATGCCTTGGTGTCCTCTTTTAACCAACTGGAAGCTGACCGTGAGTGGTTGCGGACTCACGGCATCGCGCGTGTAAGTATCCTTTGCCTTTACATTTGCTTGGATTAGCACGCAAGACTTATGATCTTTTTACTGCAGATTGTCGAGGCCATAATGAATGCCCCTGAGACCTCATCAGGTTTGGACCTGGTTAAGGAACGTGCGCGCGATGCTGGCTTCAAGGCTGGTTTTAACCGCTGCATTGGGCATATCAATGTATTATCCGCAGGCGGTTATACTGATCAGGCATCCGGGTTCCGGGATGTAGATACCGAGGGTCGCCTGAAAGCGGCCGTAGCCTCCTTTTATGACACGCCCCTTGCCTGTGTAGGGGAGCTGGACGAGTGTTTGGAGGTTGCGGACTATGTTGACCGCTTGCGGATGCTTTACCCTGATGTGGAAGAGGAAGAACCCGCTGGTGACGTCGGAGGCGACGCGGGGACCAGTGGTTCAAAATAGGGTTTAGGTTGGCTAGTGTGCCTCCTTTTTTGTATTCCTCTTGTGTAGAATAGGAACTTTATGTAAATTCCGTAAGCATCATGTAGATACTTGAATTTTTTGAATATAAAGTTTCTTTGTTCAGTTTGTACAAGTGTTTTTAATTCTTGCATGTCTGAACGCGTGTATGCGTAATCTTTACCCATTTATGAACGGGGTCAAGTATACTCCATACTTTTGTTGTATGTGTATGCATCAATTCTGTTAATTACCGTGTGAGGGTTTTTAGAATTGCTTAAGCTTTGTAAAAGCTTGTATTACCGGAACTCTACCCATTTGTGAATGGGGTCGAGTGTACTCCATACCTTTGTCGTATGAGTCCGCGTCAATTCCATTGTTTGCCTTTTTGGGGCTCAGGAATTGTGTTTAACAAAAACTTGTGTATCCGGCCGGATAAAACATGCAAGTCTGTTTGTCTTTTGCTGGCTTATTACAATATTTGTGTGTGGTTACCACTTTGTATGGGTATCATGAATGAAGATTTTGCCAATCTGTTTTCGGGATACCGCAAAGTGGAACACGCATTTGTAATAGTAATAACAAACAATAATGTAGAAAATTGCTTATTTATTTATTTGCAAATGGCCTGCGGCCCAATAGGTTACATAGAGAGTGTAGGAACATAGCTTACATATAGCAGCGTCTAAGCTGTTGTGCGTTCCATGTTCTGGCGATAGGTTCGCCCTCTAGTGTTTGTAACCTGTATGCGCCCTTCCCTAAGACCTCGCTGATGAGGTAGGGTCCTTCCCACTTGGGGGCAAGTTTTCCTGGGCGCTCGGCGTTAGATGCCTCGTTGTCACGTAGGACGTAGTCCCCTTGAGTGAAAGTACAAACGCGGACTCGCGCGTTGTAATACTTTTCCAGTTTGGATTTGTATTTGGCCTCGTTGATGGCGGCGTTCTCGCGCCTTTCTTCTAGGAGGTCCAAATCGATCCTACGTTCCCTGTTGTTGTCTAGCTTTTCGATAGCCAACATTCTAGGAGATGGGAGGCCCATTTCCGCGGGTATCACCGCTTCAGACCCGTAGACGAGGCTGAAAGGTGTTTCCCCATTGCTTGTTTTTGGGCTCGTGCGGTGAGCCCATAAGATGCTTGGGAGCTCATCGACCCAGCCACGCCTGGCTGTTCCCAATCGTGCTTTGATTCCGTCGACTAGGCCTTTA